>NC_142928.1:138752801-138775301 GCF_046866305.1 Octopus bimaculoides
AAGGGGCTAAACATAGAGGGGACAAACAAGGACAGACAAAGGGATTAAGTTGATTACATCGACCCCAGTGCGTAACTGGTACTTAATTTATCGACCCCGTAAAGATGAAGGGCAAAGTCAACCTTGGCGGAATTTGAACTCAGAATGTAGCGGCAGACGAAATACCGCTAAGCATTTCGCCCAGCATGCTAACATTTCTGACAGCTTGCCACCTCATAGACATATTTCTGTGCCAATTCCACCTCCATTTTTTATACCTAAAAATTTGATTTGTATAGATCTCTAATCTTTTTTTCAACCTATACTACTAGTATATTCTTAGCTACAAAAGGGACAACATGGATTTTTGCTACCTTCTTGCTCTAGAGTATTTGAGTAAAATTATATTAATGTGTCCAGCTGATTAAAATTCAATTTATTTATTTGTGCAGCTGAAGATAGCCTTGCGTTTAAACTGATTGCATTGTTCAATTAAATTGAGCCACTTGAAACGGTCGTACCACATCACTTCTTGATATCCTGTTGCTTATTTTGATTTTATTCACCTTACTTTGAGCTGTACGAATAATACTGCACTGATTTGGTGCTTCAACTTAAATACCTAATTCAACTGAATCTCAATTATATATATATATATATATATATATATATATATATATATATATATATACACACTCTGTTACACATTTCAGACATTTGACTGCAGACATTCTGGAGCACTGCCTTTAGTCAAAGAAATCGACCCCAGGACTTATTCTTTGTAAGCCTAGTTCTTTTTCTATTGGTCTCTTTTGCTGAACCCCTAAGTTTCGGGGACATAAACACACCAACATCGGTTGTCAAGTAAAGGTGAGAGGATAAACACAGACACAAAGACAAATATATATATACACACAATGGGCTTCTTTCAGTTTCTCTAACAAATCCACTCGATCTGAGGCTTGCCCAAGGTGCTGCACAGTGGGACTGAACTCCGATTCTTGTGTTTGGGAAGCAAGCTTCTTTATTTCGTAAATATTTGCCATAAAGGCATTACAAAGAGGGGACGAACAAGGACAGACAAACATAAAAGGGGTGAAGAAGCTGTATCGATTAAATATTTACAATTTTAAATACACAATAATAATTTGATTATATTTACAATGTTCGATTGAAGCATTGCTCATTACAGATGCAATTTGTAATGGCTTTCCTGAAAGATAGGCATCCGACCACCAGGGTAGACCCCTTGCTTTTTCTTTCCCTTGTTTTTGGCTCCGACTTACCTGGTACCAAACACTCCCAGCTTCCTCGCCACAGGCTTCCATCTTCTCATGAATCTGTCGCGTGACAGATACCTCTTCTCCAGCCTGATCTTACTACTGAGGTGGTAACAAAAAAAGTTAACCAACCCCTGGCCAGATACAAAGGTATCCGTCACTATGCCTCTTACACGCGTCTTCCCACACAACCACCCCTGCGCCTATAAACACGACATATGACGGGAATGTAAAAGATTAAATGACCGAAACGAACATGTAAACCTTTCAAAATAAGTGTATCATGCATCAGCCGCAAACTTCTAATATTTTTTATTTTCAAAACTGTCTTCCGATTTCTAAGTCTTCGACATTGGAGATTCCGTTTGTTATACGTCATTACATCCTGAATATTTGTTCTGATCTTGTTTAACCCCTGTTGTGGGATACAAACGTCTCCATTCAAAAATGTCTGTTTTGAAAACTTTCATTAAAATAATCGTATTTTTATTTCCCTTTTCTTATGAGTTACTTTGTTTCCTAATAAGAAATGCCCCATTTTCAACAATGCTAGCTTAATAAGTTAATTAAATGTTAACGGCGGTGGTGAGAAATGAAAACAGAAGCCTATAATAACCTATTTCAAAATATTTACTGATTCGTTTCGGTAATTCAAGTAGATTAAAAAAATTTTTTTTTTTTTTTTTTTTTTACATTTCCTGCTTATTGGCGGTTACTTTAATTATGTCGCTTCCTCAAAGAAAACCCCCAAACTGTTTTGATGGTCAGATTCTTTAAAAACACATAACAAATCAGAGGAACAACATACATTTCTATTTCGAAGTGAGAAGAGTGTGATAGTAAAAAAAAAAATTATCTAATATTCTCTGGACTGAAGGAGAACAACAGGAAATCGTTTAATTGATACGAACATCGGTTTATATAAGGTACGTCAGAAATGTCTCAGGTTGTAATTTGTCTAACAAAAATAAACGTGCCCTTTTAATTTTCGTCAAAGTCCAGATCGTAATACTTTCCTTATTGTAACTCGAGCGACCAGTGTGTTTAACATGCCATTTTCATTAAGATATGTTTAACTTAAGCTCAAAGGTTCCTTTTGCTTGACTGCTGCGGATGAGGTTTTTTTGCACACTTATTGCGGCCTGCATGTTTGACATTGGAAATATTTTTGAGTGCAATTAAGAATTACTTTTTGTGCTGTTGAAAACTGCTCTCGTATTTTAACATAAAAAAAAAACATTAATTAAATATTTTTATTTACTTTACATCACGAACAGCAACTTTTATGTGGTCACCCGATTTGCCAGTAATCGAAGCCAAATCTCCTTTAATTACACTCTCCCATCTTTAAAAAGAACACAGAAATGAACAACACAGATATCAACCCTAAAAATAAATAAATCGACTATCTTTTCAGTTATACATACCCCAAAACAAAGATCGTGAATAATTCTTAATTGCGCCAAATCTATCCCGTATTACAAACATGCTGACCACAACTTTGTCGGCAAGAATTTTCCACGCTTGCCAAACGGACATAACTACAGAGTTTTACCCCCCAGACTTTGGGAGGTCATAACTTTCAGAAAAATGAATATTTTTTAATGAAATTTTCTATGCATATAGTATTTACTCCGCCAAGGCACCCTGTAGTTATGCCGCCAAACGAACCGGTACTAGTAACTAAAGTTTAACGAAGTGTTTCACGTTAAACACAAAGATCGGTTTCAACTCTTTAAATAGTTTAATTACGCCTTCGAGTTTTGTATTGATAATGAATATTATAAACCATGATAATGTCAATAAAAAATAATCGCCTAATCATTAAGATCACCCGAGAGAATCAAGGGGTGGCAACCGTGATATAAACCCATTCTAAACTGCTTCAATCAAGCTTTATGTAAAAAGACTTGTTTACGAGGGAAGATTTAACGGGGGAAAATCGTTTATAATAAATGTTTGATTATTCGGCTAAAAAGACACCAGCTACAAATACGAATACATAAATTGATTCAAGCATTAGGTTATGTAATCCATTTCGCCAATTTATGCAAGTGTGTTGATAAAGTGGTTGTTAGCACATCATGCATCATTATTCGTTTGTTTGGAAACATCGACAGAGACCTAGAGCAACGACGGCACGTCATTAATGAGGCCGCGAATGCGCAACGAAAGGGTTTTAATTGACTGATTAGTTAACCGATTAGTTAAAGAATTGATTAACTAGTTCAATAATCCTTTCTATTATAGACACAAAGACAGTAATTTGGCAGAAGCGGGTAGTCGAATCCAGTGCTCAACTGATATTTAATTATCGACTCCAAAAGGATAAAAGGCAAAAATCGACCTCGGCCGAATTCGATCTCAGAACGTAAATGACGGAAGAAATACAGTTAAACATTTTGCCCGGCGTGCGACCAATTCTCCTAGTAATAAAAATTAAGCCAGTTTTCGTGTCTTTGTTGACAAACTGACCCAAGGTATAACATCTGTTTCGACACCCGATTTAATCTAAAATTATTTTCTTGCTGACATTCAAGACATTTTAATTACATAAATCTCAATTGATTGCCTCCCCTGATTCTTCTAGGGACCTTTAGTGTTGATGAATGAATTCACTGAATTTCTACAGGAATTTAATGTCATTTCTAGAACTATATAAATGTAGTTTATAATGTGGTAATAATAGTAATGCAGAAATACTGCAGTTGATGTTATAGATTCTTGAAACACCAGTGATCTAAAAGACTTGTGGGGAGTCAATGTCTGTACTATAGAGATACCACAGTATCACGATCAACATCATTATAATCTAGGTGAAAATAGTGAAGTGCCATTGAATGAGTCCTTAATACCCAAAACGAAAATATCATAGAACGAAAAACTAGCATGTCTCTTTTTTAATTTCTGAAGTTATCGAAAAAAAAACTTCCATGCTTTCAACGTATTGATATTTTGAAGGGATTTAGTAAATAAATATGCTACTTTTGCTGTGTATGTGTGTATTATTCTAGTGTAGGATATCTTCAGGTTTTTATGGGATTTTGTTTCCAACTCCCAGATAAATTTTAAGCTATTCGGAACCCATTATTCCTTTGTTTCCACGCATACTGGGACTACGTGGTATTTTCCTTGCTTAATCTGTAATAACTTTACTAATTTAACATTTTCTGCATTCTTTGCTTGCCTTCTCAAGAATAAAACAGATGGGCAGGGTATAGTTATTTAAACTTAAATATGAATGTATAAAAAGTACGACCGGTGCGCTGGAGTATAAAAATGGTTGTTCTTCGACATTTGTCTTTAAAACAGTATAGTCGTCATTTTTACATGTTAAATATGGAATATTCATTTTCTAAATTATATTTAATTATCAATCTCAAAATATCCAGTTGAATTATTGCCACAGAAAGAAATTAAATGTTTATGTACACACACACACACAAGAGGACAAAAATATGGCATTTTACTTTTATACAAACTTTATATATCTTTAATAAGATTTGATAGAAATGTAAAAGATGGTGCATTTGTATAATTGCAAGGTATATGTATATATATATATATATATATATATATATATATATATGGGAGAATATACAAATAATAACAACAGACGAGGACAGGTGGTGTAAATAACAAAAGGATATATTAGTATGACGCTCGGGAATACGGAAAGCCTTTGACGTTTCGAGCTACGCTCTTCAACAGAAAGAATACGGAGACAAGGAGAAAAACACGGAGAAAAAAAATTGAATAGTGTTCAGTCACACATAAATCTTCATACTCACAGAAAGAGTACCCATCTTTAAAAAATAAAGATAGTAGTTTATATTAGTTAATTCGTTTTTTTGTAAAATCGTTGCCAAAAGTTTAAGGTCAGGTTGTCACAAACAATATTCTCAAGTACCCCACCTCCCCAAATAATAATGATAAAAAAAGGGGAAATTATATAAATTTACTTATTAATGACTTAATGGTCTTAATTTATATAATGAAAAAAGTTTCCATTTGGAAACTTCAGAGTAACATTATCACCGTATAAAACATCCATAGATTTTATAAAGGAGAGAAGAGTGGGCAAAGAAGAATGACAAAACGAACAAAGGACAACGAAAGTAAGGAAGAAGACGATGACGGTAGTGATGAGGAAAAATATTAAATGGTAGTATGTTATTCTTTTTTAGAATATTTCCTTCATCTTTGCAATTTATGTGTTTATAATCATTATCAAAACAACGTTATCATAGAGTCAAAACAAATTTAGAACTTAATAAGTGATGGGGACATGGAGACAGGGAGCATCTACACCGGAAAACGACCTACTAGAAACAGCAGTAACGTTCCCTTCAAATCATTCCTAACTGTAATTTAAAAAAACCCCAAAACAGGAAGGATACATTGTATACACTACACCTGAAAAATATCAAAATATAGGATGGGCACGACTGAAACATATTTGTTCGTAGATCCACTCGATTACAACTGTTATGGGGCTAACGAATAAAAGATTTTGAATATTCCTCCACTGAGTATTTCTATAATTCATAATTAGATATTTTACACATCTTATTCTTTCTATTGCATTATAAGAAGTCTTGAACATCAAGTCAAATTATCGCAGCTTGTAATATGAACCATTATAAATTTGTCAGCCACTCAAGCAATTGTAAGTTTGGCACTTGATATTCGCCGTTGTAAGCCAATAAAGGGGCCCTTATGTGGTCACTTGATCTGCCAAATAAAATGCAGCCAAAACCCCTTAACTCACGCCTTACTATCTTAAAACTGAGTAAGGGTAGTCTTGAATTTACAGACATGGTAGAAAAAAAAAGTGACGAGATAGTGGCAGTCGAAATGCATTGTGCTCGATCAGAGCTGACTTGGGGTTAAACAACAACAACAACCACCATTGTTTTGAGGCTTCTATAGAATTATGAAAAGAAATAATACACGGTTTTGTTTCTCTTGCTTTGACCTCTTCATAAGCTATTGAAATTTTCCTTGAACTTAAAAATAGTTACTAAAAATAGGAAAAAATGAAAAAGAAAAGACAAAAGTAAAACTTGTCAAAAAAAACAAAATCAGTTTTAAGGATTTCTTTGTAGACTACGAACAACATATTGTCTATGAAGGTTGGTTCAATTTCTTCATAAAAGAATTTAAAACCATATAAATTAAATCTTTCACATTCGGGTTTAGAAGAATGTTAAATCAAAAATAACCCCACTTACCATCTACCTTTCTAAGACAGAACATCAAGCCAAACACCATGTTACTATATTCTACTTCTCTACTAATTCAGTCACTTCAAATATATTTCATAAGAATTATATATAAATATATGAAAATAATTTTCTATTATGTCTTTATGAGAAACATTCAACATCATCCCTTTCATTGTTACCTTGTGCTGTATGCTATGTAATACACTGAATATATTTCCCTGGCATCCATGCATCATATGACATACATCCCTACTCTTTTTTTTTTTTCTCAACCACCAGAATAACTTGGCACTTATGAAAGGAAAGCATATATACTTAGTATAAAACAAGACCTAACTAAAATTCTAAAAAAAAAAAAAAAAAGCATGGATGTTTAGGATAAGCTTATGAAACTGCTTTGGACAGGCAAAGGGTCAATGTCCATTTTTCTATTATGAGTTGGGCTTCATATAACCGGAGCTCAGTACATCTCCATTCCACTTGGTTCTGTCGTATAATTTCTGAAGTTCAGCATCTTGAGATCTAACCTCATCACTCTCTCAGTACACACCAGTTTCCCCACTCACTTTCAGAAAGTGTTGTCCAGGTCAACAAAGAGGCCCTCTATGTGGTTGCTCAACCTGCTAAAAAAAAAAAGTAACCAAATTCCACCTCAAATTACATCTACAGGATAAAAAAATGGATACATTCGATAATTAGGAAGGATACATTAGATAATTCAATCATGTGATCCTAGAGCAGTGATTCTTAAACATTTTTTTGCAAACCCAACCCTTTATGAAGTTGTTATGCCAAGCAGCCACCTAAATGTTAAGTGCAGTATCATGACTGAACTAACTAAACATAACATAATTAACATAATTTATAAATTTTACTCTAAAACTGGATAGTATAAGCTTTTAACAGTGAAATGATAAAAGACTGATAAAGACTAAAGTTGTTAATTTACTTTATAGATTGCAAGTTAATGACTTCCCTGTGCCTGATGAGATCTCATTTTATTTTAATGATCATTAAAAATATACATGATAAAAGTAATCGTTTTATCATGTATGGTGTAATTACTACTATAGGTAAAATTTAGTATGTTGTTACCTCACAACTCCCTAAAGACTAACATCCCCTTTAACATGCCCAGTACCCCCTTGGGGTGGTGGTGGTGGTACTACCCATGCTGAGAACCTTTGTCCTCAATTAAATACAGGATGGCCATAAATGAAACAGTAGTGTAACTGGGTGAGGGCAGGGCAACGCTTTAATGAAAGCAGCACTTTTGGGTCTGCTGTATAAGCTTAGGGTTCGAGGGAAAGGGGAAGCAAACTCAAGGGGTTGTTCCAAGCAGCATCCATTTCAGCTACACAACTGAGCTTAAATACTTTTAATTGTTGTTGGCACTCCGTCGCTTACGACGTCGAGGGTTCCAGTTGATCCGATCAACAGAACAGCCTGCTCGTGAAATTAACGTGCAATTGGCTGAGCATTTCACAGACACGTGTATCCTTAACGTAGTTCTCGGGGATATTCAGCGTGACACAGTGTGACAAGGCTGACCCTTTGAAATACAGGCACAACAGAAACAGGAAGTAAGAGTGAGAGAAAGTTGGGGCGAAAGAGTACAGCAGGGGTTGCCACCATCCCCTGCCGGAGCCTCCTGGAGCTTTAGGTGTTTTCGCTCAATAAACACTACAACGCCCGGTCTGGGAATCGAAACCGCGATCCTATGACCGCGAGTCCGCTGCCCTAACCACTGGGCCATTGCGCCTCCACAATACTTTTAATAACGTCTACTAAATTAGGGTTGACCTGGGGTAAGACAACTGCCAGTAACAACACTTCTCTTGCACATGTAACTGAAAGCAGTAAACTGGTAGAGTTGTTAGAGTGTTGGCTAGACTAACTCACAGTATTTGTTCTAACTCTTTGCTCTGAACTAAAATCCCAGCAAGATCAAGTTTGCCTTTCATTCGTTCAGGGTCAACAAAAAAAAAAAAAAAAAAAAAAAGAAAAGTACTAAGCCAGGATGGTTGATTGACATAACTGTTAGATGATTGGGCAAGATGCCTCATGGTATCTCTTCTGGCTCCTTGTGTTCTGACCACAATGCCAAGAATGACACTAGTGCTAAGCTCTATCATCAGTCCAAGGTAGTAGACCTTCCCTCAGATAAACATCACTGATATGAAGAGGGGAGACTTTCATGGCCAATAGCTGGTCTTCCTCAAAAACAATTTATGCATGATCAACACTAACTGAAGGATACTCTGTATGTTTCTGATATCTATAATATCTAGCTGCTTTCTCAAGTAACATTCTTGCAAACTGACACTTTACATAATCAACTGAACATACTGTTCTACTTCTCAATAAATTTTAACATATTCAATACCCAAGTCTCACATGCAGCATCATGCTCCATACACATGCCTTTTATGGCATAACGAAAAAAGCCCTATGTTGCCGACAAAAGCAACAATTCCTTTAACTTCTCTTCCTTTCTTACTCCCCCTGGTAACTATGCTTTCTCTACATACATGTCAGCACAAAATATGTCACCTAGATAATTATTTGGGTGACATAAATTATGCTAGGATAATGCTGATAAATCAAAACTATCAATGACGTCTAGTGAGCCATGTGAACAATACATGGACTTTATTTCTTAAGTGCTCTTTGTTGTCAACTACTCTGTCTGGTGAATCTCAAGTCTAGGATCTCATGCTGTCTGTCTGCCAGAGATATGATAGTAACTTTTGTTTATTCACTGTTTGCACTAAGTACACAGGTTTGTGTTTCTAGCTGTTTCTCTTTATATATATATCAAACATATATATATATATATATATATCAAACATATATCAAAACGTCTATTTTGTTACTAATAGGAAATTTGTACTCTAGAACATTCTTCCAGGTTTGGAACTTTTCTAGTAATATTTTAACTTATTCTGCAATAGGGTTCATCTGTCTATAAAAGTTCCAAGGCATCACAGAGCTCACCACCTAAACTCACTTTGCTTACAACATCCTCATACAAGGCTTCAATGATTCATGGGCCATTCATTTTTTTCTTAGCTTTCTCAGCACCCATGATATAACAACATGTGGAACTCTGTCAAATAGCCTTGGCTTAGAATATCTGTTATATTTCTTGCAACATTCAAGAAATTTAGCATCTATGGTTGCATGTGACAAACCTAAAACAACAATTTTATCTAAGATATTCTACGCTCACTTTGCTTGAATTCTCTCACCTACTTTTAAGACTTAGCCCACCAGTTTTTTTTTTTAGCCTCTGTAGTTACCCAGTTTCAGTGCATAGCTCCTGCTCTGATGTAGTAAAGCAAACAACTGTACACAAATTACAACAAAAGTATAACTGAAAATGTCACAATGACCCAGTATGATATCATTATGGAGGAATAAAATATAGAAAATGAATGGGTAATTTAATTTCTCTGCGTTAGTAAATGTTTTCTACTCTGAAAATAGCCTTATTGCAAGTCCTACTTCATAAATATATTGAATAAAAGTGAAATAAGAACATTGTAGGTTGCTTGAAGCATTGTGGTAATGAAGTAAAAAAAAAACAAAATAGTGAAGATGGAGAGCTTCTTACAACACAGACAAGAAAAAAATTAATAACTCTTATGTATTTCAGACACAAAAGGTCTTTAACCAGTACTGTTTAGGCAAACATTTCTTGGCTTTCACTTCTCCTGATGGGCCTTTGGGTCTGAAATACATTATCATCATCATCATCATCATCATTTAACGTCTGTTGTCCATGCTGGCATGGGTTGGACGGATTGACTGGGCTGGCATGATGGAAGGTTGCACCAGGCTCCAGTCTGATTTGGCATGGTTTTCTATGGCTGGATGCCCTTCCCAACACCAACCACTCCAATGCTTTTAATGGGTGCTTTTATGTGCCGCCAGCACAGGTGCCATTTATGTGACACCAGTATCTGCCATGACTGCAATTTTGCTCAGCTTGATGGGTTTTCTCAAGCCTGACATAATGCCAAAGGTCTTGGCCATTGGCAACACTTGAAAGGAGCTTGGCCACTTTGCCTCCACGAGGCCCAATGCTCGAAAGGAACTCAGACACCTCACCTCTATGAAGCCTGCTTGAAAGGAACTCGGCCACCTCACCTCCATGAGGGCCAACACTTGAAAGGAACTCAGCTCCTTTGCCTCCATGAGGCTCAATGCTTGAAAGGAATTCAGTCACTTTGCCTACATCAGGTCCAACACTTGAAAGGTACTCAACCACTTTACGTCTGTGAGGCCCGACAGGGCATATTTAGAAACTACTCTGGTAAATTATATATAAGCATTTGTACAAACAGAAAAATCCAGAAAAATATTGGTGATGATGGTCCAATAAAATCTGTTATAATAGTGATTTCAAATTTTGGCACAAGGCCAGCAGTTTTGGGGAAGGAGTTAAGTTGATTACATTGTCCCCAGTGCTCAACTGGTACTTACTTTATTAAGCCAAAAAGGATGAACAGCAAAGTCAAACTCAGCAAAATTTGAAATCATTTTACTTGGCATGCTAACAATTCTGCCAGCTCGCTGCCTTAAAATTTGTTAGAATATCAAGGACTAGATATGTCTGTCACACACAACTGAAATTAAAGAATTGATTTTATTGATCTAATCATTCTATTTGTCAACCCAGTGACCAGTCTCTCTGCCTCTTGATAAAATTGGCTGTAATCTGGAGAAGGATGGACTCCCTTAGATTCAGATTCCCAAGACATACCATACGTCATGGCCAAGCCCCAGATGTCCACTGGCCTATAAAGATTAATTTAATCAGTTGTAGTGGGGACCACTTCTTTGGTACAGCAAGCAGGCATGGAATTGTGTATATAATGTTGTATATAGATATAAAGATAAAATGAAGCAATTTATTAACAATTTTTCTTTTAGTTATGCCTTTTTTGACTCTACAACTATGTTTTGATTTTTGTAAAACTATGGGCCATATACTAGTATATGTAACATAAATACTATTCAAAATAATAAAAATGCCAAATAATTCTCAAAGATGCACAAGCACTTTCACACATGTGCGTACACACACGCAATGAACTTTTAGTTTTTGTCTACCAAATCCACTCACAAAGCTTTGGTCAGCCTTAAGCTGTAGTAGAGGACACCCACCCAAAGTGTTGCAGAGTGGGACTGAACTTTAAACCACATGGGCAGGAAGCAAACTTCTTAACCACACAGCCATGCCTGCACCTAGTAATAAATGTACATTCAATAACAATACCAACACTAATACACTATAATCAAAACAATGGCATGACAGTGAAGTCTCACAGCTAATCTCATTCAAAAAGATTTTTCTCCCTAATACTGCTTGTCATTTTGATATTTCTTTTATAGTCTACAATTACACACACACACATATATATCATTAACAGTACACATATGCTTATCATCATTTTTATTAATTGTATTTGTATTTTCTTTTATTTAAAAATGATATCTTTTGTTTCCATCTTGAAGTAATACTAATCCATTTAGTTGCAAAATTCTTTCAATATTGTATGATATATATATAATATCACTGTTTTAATGTCTGCTTGTCCATACTTTTATGGGTTGGACAGAATTTGCTAAAGCAAATTTTAAAATCTACAAAGGACAAGAATAATGTTCACTCTCTTTATGCCATTTATCAAAAATTTGGAAGATGAGGTTCAAAAGAACTAAAACCTAAAAAAACTTTGATGATAAATCTACATATTAAGAATGAAAATCAAAAATGAAATAAACTCAGAAATTAAGATCCCATAAATCTGAATTGGGTTGAATAAAATGCAACTGGATAAACTGTACGTTCAGGATATTGTTACTTCAGTTGACATAGAGGGGGATTATGAATGTAGTCATTCAACCTGCTAGAGACAGTAACCAAATGTCCATCAAATCACCCTGAACCATCTTAAAAAGGAAGGACATTGGATTGAGTAATTCCTGGAAATTGTCATGTCCAGAATACCTTTGACCAATCATAGATCTGGGATTAAAAAACAAACAAGAAAAGGTTTCTCTTTCTCTCCATTCAAAAGACAGACAGTGGAATACAAGGGAGGCAATTGAATGTCAAAAGTTCTCATGATGTTGTAAAAAAATGAGGTAAGGATTGTGTATTAGATGCTAAATATCCCACTTGCATTAAAAGCAAAATACAAAATGGGCTGCAAAACTGGTTGTACATCAATGAATCAATTGAAGTATCCAGGAGAGACAATTGGGCCAACATAGATATTTGATGTAAATGTAAAAAGGTGGTGAGGTCAGAAGTAGCATTTTCAGTATAGACTTAAATATGATACAGGCATTGCTGTGTGGTTAAGAAGTTTACTTCTCAGCAATGTGGTTTTGGGTTCAGTCCTACTGTGTGACACCTTGGGCAAGAGTTATTATACTAGACCCCTCAGCAGACCAAAGCCCTGAGAGTGGATTTGATAGATGGAAACTGAAAGAACTCCACTGAATGTGTGTGTGCGTAACTGTGTCTAGACATCATGTAATGATTGTAAACAAACATTATTATCATACATGTGAGGTTGTTCATTTCCACTTGCCTGTGAAAAAAGATATCTGGCTATGAGAAAGTATTATCTTGCTTGGAAACAGATGAGGAGTTTCTGACAGGAAGGGCTTCCAACCAGAGAAAATCTGTCTCAACAAATTCAGTCTGACCCATGCAAGCATGGAAAAGTGGACATTAAACTGTTTTGAATAGACATATCTCAGAATACTGAGTCCTGCTGTCACTCCACCCTCTCTCACCAATACCATTCATGCTTCTCACTCTACAAAGAAGCTAGTGAGCAAACAGAGATATGAGGTCGTAGGGTTCCTTCAGAAGTATTCATGTCTCTTGAGAATATGACTACCTCTCTATGGTTGATACCATAATAAAATGCACCCAGTACACTCTTTAAAGTGATTGATGATAGGAAGGGTATCTAGATTTAGAAACATAACCAAAAATGAATGTAGGTAAGATGAAGTCCCCTGACCTGTCTAGGTGAGTAGTACCCCACTGTGTGTGTGTGCTCAGGTCTTCTGAGTGAAGATTGCATAGCTTAGTAGTTAGAATAGTTGGCACATAATCATAAGGCCATGAGTGCAATTCCCAGTGGCACATTGTGTCCTTGAACAAGGCACTTTATTTCCTGTTGCTCCAGTCCACTCAGCTGACAGAAATGAGTATATTACTAGTATTTCGAAGGGCCAGCCTTGTTACATTCTGTATGACACTGAATCTCCCTGAGAAGTACGTTAAGTGTCTGTGGAGTGCTTAACCACTTGCTCGTTAATTTTATGACCTGATCAACTGAAACCCCTTGACGTCATAACCAAAGGAGTGCCAGTTCATGTCTTCTTGTCTCGACATCACGTAATAATTGCAAACAAATACCTCAGTCATACAAGCTGTGTCACTTGTTTGCTGTCCTCTATGAAAACATATCTAGCCACTGAGCTGTTTATGTTCAAGGGTTGACAACAGGAAGTGCATTCAATCACAGAAAACCTAGAACAAAATTTACCAGACTCATGCAAGAAATGAAGAAAATGGATACTAAGACAGTGATGATGATAATCATTCATTGCATCACAGAAATATTTATAGATTTATAGATATAAGAAATGGTGACAGGTTGCTAGTCAACACAAGTAATGTCTGAGTACCTCTATATGGTTCACTTGATCTGCTAAAAATAGCAGTTTCATTTTTCTCAAATCTCGCTCTACTGTTGTAAAACTGAGACATGATGGCCACAGTTGGAATACTTTTGATTATACATCTGTTGGAACATGACTGATAGGGAGCTGAACAACAACAACAACAAATCCTGAAAACACAAGATATGTGAAGGATGGTGTCAGCTCAACCAGGAATACATATACTTTTGTTAGCCATGAGTGTATGCATGTCTGCATATGTATGATTGGATGACTATGCATTTAGAAATGTATACACACACACACATTTATGCAAACATACATTAATATTTACATAAATTTATATCCACAAGCGATACATAATACATTAGATAAGTTTCAGTTAATTGTAGTGTAAGCTACATCTGTTTTAAAAGCCCAACCATGCTAATAAGCATTAAATATTAATTTCAAATTATTCTAGACTATTGTTCTACAAGTATGGCATTTATAGTTATTTGGGTGTGGCCGTATTGTACAAAGGAATGTGTTCAAATCGGTGCAATCTGGGTACGGTCCATATCAGTATAGTTTGCATATACCCAAAAAGCATAATACAAACAAAAGCAAGAGGGAATAAAAAAAAAGACAAGTGGCAGTTCAAAGTCAATGCATTATCCTGTGAAGTAGAGGAAGAGATATTGATGTTTAGGGCATTTGTCCTTCGTTAAAAGAGGTGGAAGAAGAGAAGAAAAAAATAGAGAATGAAAGGCAGAAAAAAAAAAAAAAATTATGCATATAGTTATGAAAGAAGTGTAGTAACTGATGGTGACTAGGAAACAGAGATATGGTTATACTTCCTTGAAATCACATTCTACTGTTTCAGAAAAGCCTGGACATAAGATAATACTGTCCTATAGTTTAAAAAAACAGGGGTATGATTGGAGCATTTCAGGACTTATGTTTGCTCAGACAGTGCAGACTTGGACTTAAACAATGACTAGATTATTTGACATACAACATGCTGACTAATGCTTAAATACTCATTTGTTAATGTATCAAACGGAGAAATTGCTTATTCTATTTTAACCAATAAAAATATGCACACAATATATGTAATGATGAGAAATATATCATCATCATCATCATCATTTAATTTCTGTTTTACAAGCTGGCATGGGTTGGATGGTTTGACAGGAGCTGGCAAGTTAGAAGGCTGCAACAGGCTCCAGCCGTCTGCTTTGGCATGGTTTCTATGGCTGAATGCCCTTCCTAATGCCAACCGCTTTACAAAGTATACTGGGTGCTCTTTATCTGGCACCAGCACAGGTGCTGTGGCATATAATAATGAAGCCACTGCACAGTCACTTCTAGAAATAGCAGCCAAATCATCCTTAATATAATATTTTTAAACAGAACACATTGGATGTTGTAATTCTAGATAAACTGTCTGAAAAAAAAAAAAAAAAGACCAGATGCAAGGCTGGAGTGTCTTTGATCACAGGTCTGCTCAATCAGAGCTGACCTGAGGTTAAACAACAACCTAAAGATATTTAATTATTTGGTTTAATAGCAGCACCAACCAGTACAACATATCAAAATATCATTTAAGTTTCTTTTTATTCTTCTAGTAATTCATGGAAAGAACAATCTCTTGCAGAATTATTTTTGAACATGTTCAGGTCAAGAACAAGGTTGCAGGAAACTCTCTTAAGAATCACTTCACTATTCCTGTTTTTCTTTGTAGTAATGTTCTCCTTGTAATATGCATTCAGTGCAGAACTGAACAGTTTTGGTTGACTGAGTAAGTTTCAAATCGAATATTTCTGAAGTATAGTGACAGCTATAAATATACTGTGGAGGAAGCATTTACAATGCTGTTCAACCGACTATAGATAGCAGTCAAATGTCCTTCAAATTAACACTACCAATTTAAAAAGAGAAAGGCCTATTATATATAGTCACAGATAGATAATGCCTAAAAAAGAAAGGTCGTAGTTTCAGTGTACTTGATCTTAGGTCTACGAAAGCTGATTTGAGGTTAGACAGCAACATCAACGTTCTTAGTTGTTCGATGATTTGACCAATTAACTGAGCAAGATTTCATGTTACTCTCTCAAGAGATATTTTACTTACTAACTCTGAAAATGATAAACCAGGCTGTATATGAAATTGTTAAAGGTGCAGTGAAACAATATAAAACAATATATTATGAAATCTTTGTAGTACATCAATAAATTACCAATCCTCGTTTTGTTAAGCAGAAATAAATGATATTGAACACTTATTCTTTAACCCCTTAGTATCTGGCCAAAACATTCTATTTGTTTTATGTTCAAACTGGCCAGATCTGGCCTCTCACACCATCCCTACAATATCATTCTAAGAATTAGCAGTTACTTCATTAAAATCTCAAAGCTATGAGATAATGCACGATTAATTCAAAACAATGTGAATAAATACGCAATACATTTGACAAAGTAATCTGTATGCTAATGGGTTAAACTACGTAGTTTTGATATCTTTTAAATGGGTACTGTTTCAGAAACACAATATTTATGGTTAGAAAATTTTTATATTTTAAGACAGAACCAATATAAAACAGAAAATGTAAACAGTTTCTGTCTTAAATCTAAATACGACAATCCCAGCTGTCAGGTCAAGTGATTTTATCCAGAAGACAAAACCGAGGTCTTGAAATGTTGATAGCGGAATGAATCTTAGAAGATTCCAAACAAGCCATAAATCACAAAATCCTAACTAAAAACATTAGTAAAAGAAAATCTGTTAGCAGTCATGTTTTTACTTACACACACACACACACACGCACATGTGCACAACAGGCATGCACACACACAAACATGTGCACAACACACGCATGCACACACAATGGAGATTCTAATAACCACATTGTCTTTGGGATACTAATGAAAATAATATTGTTTTTACAAACCAGTGAAGAAACCTTGCTGTAGATGCTCAACATGCTAGAAATAGCAACTAGATGACCCTAATGTCCCATCCTACCGCCTTAAAAGATAAGTCACATTGGATAATGCAGTTCTAGATATACTCTATTACTCTTTTACTTGTTTCAGTCATTTGACTGCGGCCATGCTGGAGCACTGCCTTTGGTCGAGCAAATCGACCCCAGGACTTATTCTTTGTAAGCCTAGTACTTATTCTATCGGTCTCTTTTGCCAAACCGCTAAGTTGCAGTGACGTAAACACACCAGCATCAGTTGTCAAGCGATGTTGGGGGGACAAACACAGACACACAAACACACACACATATATACATATACATATATACGACGGGCTTCTTTCAGTTTCCGTCTACCAAATCCACTCACAAGGCTTTGGTCGGCCCGAGGCTATAGTAGAAGACACTTGCCCAAGGTGCCACGCAGTGGGACTGAACCTGGAACCATGTGGTTGGTAGGCAAGCTACTTACCACACAGCCACTCATACGCTTACTGTGTATGGAATGACAAGTCTACTCAATCAGGGCTAACCTGGAGCTAAACAATAACAATCTTGTCTCAATGTAGTTTATTAAAAGTAGGCAATACCTTTCCAAGCTCCACTTAAATATAACCCTTTCTACTATAGGCACAAGGCCTGAAATTTTGAGGGAGGGGGCCAGTTGATTAGATTCACCTCAGTACGTAACTGGTACTTAATTTATCGACTCCCAAAAGGATGAAAGGCAAAGTCGAACTCAGTGGAATTTGAACTCAGAATGTAAAGACAGATGAAATACCACTAAGCATTTCACCCAGCGTACTAACGATTCTGTCAATTCGCCTTTCCACTTAAGTATAACACCAAACTATAAATATTAATCCAATATATATAGTACTTTATATAGTGTATATAGTACTCTACTGCAAATATTTATAGAACTGAATGGATTAAACTAATGAGATTTAAATGCCTTGGGTACAGACACAATTTTCTACTTTCAGAGTGTTTAATCTTAAAAATTTTAAAGTACATACTGTTAAATCAAGTCCTGTCTTGTCCCAATATCTGCAGTTTGAAAAATAATACGTCTACTATATGTATTTAGTATTGACAATGACTGTAACAAAGGATGTTAGAACTGAGTTAATACCATGCAGATATAAGCATAAATGTGAACATTGCACGTACTAATAACTATAATGGAATATCTCCATTAAGCTCTCTGGGTCAAGTGTATGCACCAGTAGACTCACTGTTTCTGGCCTCAAACATTGCAGATGGGATTTTGGAAGGAAGTCAATGTGGAGTCTGCTACTAGTAGGTTACAGTTAATATGGTTTTTCTCTGTTGCCAACAGTATGAGAAATGTACTGTTTATAGTGACAGGAACCATTTGACTTTGTCAGTTTATATTAGCCTGACTGTGTGGTTGAGAAGCTAACTGGACATGAAATAAACTTATAAGTTTCTCTTTTACTAGTTTTTATTATTTATTATTTTTTCTTATGGAGTGTTGGTGGGGCAGGGATTATATTATGCAGAACATGGTTAATTGTTCAAAAGTACCTTAGATGAGGGAGCTGTTATTTGCCACATTTAAAGATAGTTGATTAACCCTTTAGCGTTTAAACCAGACATATCCAACTGAAATAATCTACCTATTTTATCTTCAAACCAGTCAGATCTGGCCTCTCACACTTACCATGCAACATTACTCTAAAAATAAACAATCACGTCATTGAAATCTCAAACCTACAAGGTAAGGCAATGACTAATCCAAATCAATGCAAATAAATAAGCATTACATTTGGCAGAGAAATCTGAATGCTAAAGGGTTTAAGGTTCTACTATAAAAGGTGTTCTCAAGCATAACATTCTCCATTTTGATGTACACGATGACATGAAATGAGGCGAGAAAGAAATGACCAAAACAACAGTCTGAAGATGCTATAAAAACAATTAGATGAGAGATGAAATACAGGAAGCCAAGCCAATCATCTGTAACATGATGACAAAGATTTCTAAACACTGTATATTAGATAACCATTTATCTTTATTTATTCAACAATGCTAATTTCAACCAAGGCCTCCACTAACCATCAGATATAACCTTAGTGGACAATAGTTCCATGCAAAAAAAATCCATCTTGCCAGCCATCAAAGGCACCAGCATATATGACGAAGCATAAATTCAGAAACAAGGAGGAGCTGATAATATTTGATATGATGAAGGTGGATTAAAGATTGTGAGCTACTTAAAATAACGTAATGTGATGTGTTGTGACATGAAAGGTCTGGGACTGGGTACATAGATGCAGGTCCTCACAAAATAGTCATAAACGCAAACATAAGACAACAAGTGCAGACAAGCCTAAATGGTTAAGAACTATGACTTGCAATTGATGTACACCCAAGTTTAATCCTACTGCATGGCACCTACTTCTACTACAATCTTGAGTTGACCAATGTCTTCTGAGTAGAATTTGTAAATGGTATCTGTATGGAAATCATTTACATATGTGTGAGTAATGAAAAAGAGCAAGACAGAAAGAGGTCTGAGTACATCTTTATATCAACACTAGGTGTGTGTGTGTGTGTGTCTGAGAAGACAAAGCTGTTTTTTTTTTTTTTTAATTTGCTTGGCAGCCACTGAATTTCATGTCCAATCTCCATGCATAACATCATGGGTGTCTTCTACTACATCATTGACTCACCAATGCCTTGTGGATTAATTTGGTAGAAGGAAATTGTGCAGAAGCCAGTCATGTACACACACAAGAATGTAAATGTAAGCGCATGTGTATAAGTAAAACAGTGATATGATGTTTACATTCCTTGTTGATATTACAACCGATTGCTCTGGACTTTCAAATGTCCACAAAATAAAGAAAATTAAAAAACGCCTTGACTCACAAAACATGCAGGGGTTGGTGACAGAAAGTGCATCAAGCCATAAAATTCTGCCTCAAATAACTACCTGCTCAACCCAAACTAGCAGGGAAAATGGAAGTTAAATGAACGAACACACCCACCCGCAAATCTACAGAGAAAAAGAGCATTTAATTACTTGATAAAATAGAAATATTAATATCTCATTGTTTTTGTGTTATGAATTAATAATATGCACATACAGTTTTTGTCATCAAGTATTTGTGAATGTCTATATACATATACACATGCATACACACGCAGAGGTGCACACGCACACATGTGTGCACAGGTGCACACACACATGTATGGCATTATTTTATAAAATTGCAGATAATAGTTAATAAATGAATGTGTTTGAATTGTTGAAATATTTTCATGAATTTGATTCTATTCTTTCTGTATGTCGTGAATGGAAGAAAGCTTTTAATACCATTACCAGTCCCACCATTTAAACAAACCGAAAGAAATTTCTAACAAACATTGCTAAAACATTCACAACAGGAAATGCATTGGATGATGTCACCAAAACATGGTAAACATGGTTCCATCTCAGGTGAGGTTAATCAATAACTTTTACTTTGATGGTCCACTGAGATATGTCATCACCACTACCACTTTCCATCGCCAACCTCTCTTCTAAAAGGTGAGTAATCAAGTTGCTTCACTACAACAAGAAACCTTTTCTGTTCTGGCCCTTTTCTTTCATACCTTACCCTTCTCTCTAGTCTTCATTTTCCCCACCTTGGGGCTCATGATCTTCCAAGCTGCATGGCAACCTCATTAGTGCTGGTGCCACAAAAAAACAGCACCCAGTACATGCTGTAACATGGTTGGTATTTGGCATGGTTTCTATGGCTGAATGCCCTTCCTAAGCAGACACTGGAGCACAATGCAACCCTTGGACCCATCAGATCTTGTCAAACCATCCAACCCATACTGACATGGACTTCAAATGATGATAATGATGTTTCTCAAATATCTTTGGAATTGGTTATAAAACATATGCGTATATAGTCCCATAGCAACCTCACTAATATTGGTGCTTGAAAAAAAAAACATCCAGTACATGTGGTTGGCATTAGGAAGGACATTCAGCTGTAGAAATTATGCAGAAGCAGATAATGGAGTACAATGACATGTCAAATATATATATATATGCATTATGTCATGCTTGAGAAGAAGAACCATCAAGTCGAGGAAAATCACATTCGTGGAAGATATTGGTATCAAGCAAATGACACCTGTGCCAGTGGTACATAAAAGCACCCCAGTGTCATGCAAATGGCACCTATGCCAGTGGCACATAAAAGCACCCATTACATTCTCAGAGTGGTTGGCATTAGGAAGGGCATTCAGCGATAGAAAACCATGTCAAACCATCCAACCCATGCCAGCATGGACAACAGATGTTAACTGATGATGATATATATATATATATCAGTGATATGCAAAGTATATTACAAACAGTTTTAAGAAAATTTAATTGGTTTCCAGCTTTTTAAATTTGGTACAACACCTTGATGAAGAAAAAAGAATTATGTGGATGCAAAATCTCTTTTGCCATTTCCTTAATGAAAGAGTGGGAGTATGACGCAAAAGAAAAAAAAAAATCCATATTTTAGGAGTGCTTGATGTTAGTCGGTTTGAGAAGACTTGTTAGATCATATTATATGTCATCGTATATCATAAGGTCAGATTGAAATATAAAATCTTCAAGCTGGAAAGATGACGCAATAGAGTTTAACAAAGCATCTGAAAATTCATTGATTATTCCAACCAAACAGGCATCTCCTCTGGGTGTTATAATCATGATGATGATAATCATCATTTATGGTCTGGCTTCCATGCTGGCATGGGTTGGACAGCTATCATCATCATCATGCTGGTATGGGTTGGATAGTTTGACAGGATCTGACAAACCACAAGGTGGCACTGAGCTTCAGTGTTAGCTTTGACAAAGTTTCTATGGTTGTATGCTCTTCCTAATGCCAACTACTTTACAATGTGTATTGAGTGCCTTTTTTCTTTTTTTTTATACCACCAATATTACTGAAGTTGCCCAGTAACTTTGCAAGAACAAGAAAAAAGGAAGGAAAAACAAGACCAAGAAAGACTAAGTGAGGGAAGGATTTGAGATAGGGAGGTAGTTTTTATCCCAGGTACCTTGCTATAGAGAATATACACGGTTACCCAACAATATATTAAGTGGGGATGGAAGTAGCAGGGAAGAACATTAAGATGATAGTGATGGGGTGCCTGAAGCCTGACTGGGTGTTTCTTTCTTAATGATTACAAATTAATGGAGAGCACTACTAAGACAAACTGTAATTTTTCTCTTGGACTGAAGGAAGAATCAATAACTATCAAATTCATAACCTCAGCAAAATAAGATTTTTCCACATTACTCTATGGTATTCAA
>NC_142928.1:138789782-138804782 GCF_046866305.1 Octopus bimaculoides
GAGAAAGAGAGAAGCAATTCTATATTTACTCAGACATACATACACACACCTATCGTACATGATTAAACTTATACACACACACACATATGTATGAAAGATTAATATGTACAACTATAGAGTTTAAAAACACGTTTACATAAACTTATATGTATATAATTTCACAAAAATTTTGATAAACTGATATATATATATGTGTGTGTATGTATCAGTTTATCAAAATATATATATATAATTTCAGAAATCATTCGATTAACTTATACTTAAATGTCTTCATAAATCATTATATATGTAATGGGAATAAGCATTGGATGGGTATAAAACTATTAATGCTGGAATAAATGGCTCAATACAAATAATGAGTTTAATATTTATCATAATTATACTAGCAGCAAGTTTTAAATTTCGCCGGGTATGTGTCTTATTTTAACTGTACACATGTAATGTGTATCACCGTGTGAATGTGTGTGTGCGCACATTCATATAAACATAAAATTTGCGTGTGTATATGAGTACATGTGTGTACGTGTGTGTGTATATATATATATATATATATATATATATATATATATATATATATATATATATTATCGATACACTCAGAGTACCGAGAGTAATCTCAGCATTGTACTAAATATTTAAACTATTTCAGTATCAAGTTATTTTTCCATCTGTTCGTAAAGTCAAAGTTGTGTGCGCGTTACTATATACATCTACCTATATATATATATATATATATATAAATATATACTCATACAGACAGACAGACAGACAGACACAGATATGCATACATGAGTGTGTGTGTGTGTGTGTGTGTGTGTGTGTGCGTGCGTGCGAGCGTATGTACGGGGCGAAATATTTACATTGAAACACACTCATGTCATGTCATTTGTAAGTGCATTGCATATGCACTTACTGTATGCAGTCTACGATCATTTAGTCTTTCTAGCTCTATAACTTAGAGACATCGTGTCAGAAAGAACTTCGCTGCACAAATGCTTAAACGTCTAAATATATATATATACACAGCATTTAATATCATTCCGATATATATATATATATATATATATATATATATATATACAGAGAGAGAGAGAGAGAGAGAGAGAGAGAGAGAGAGAGAGAGAGAGAGAGATGTTGAAATAGATCGATCTACAGAAATATATATAGCTATATCGATATATAAATATACATACATACACACACACACATATATATATATATATATATATATATATATATATATACACAAACGATAGTTATGATTGTATAAAGACAGACTTATAGACACGCATACATAATGTGTGTGTGTGTGTGTGTGTGTGTAAAGATATAGATTGGGAGAATGAAAGATAGTGTGTGTATATATATATTTATTTGCTATAGATAGATTTATGGGTAGACACATCAAAAGATAATTCTTGAAACAGATCTATAAATGTATAAATAGATATATAGATATCAAAGCGGGTGTTGTAATCAAAATAATAAACATTCTTTTTTTGTTTTTTTTGTTTTCATCTAGTTCTTTAAAATCAAAACAAAGCCAAAAAATTTTTTTTTTTAAATAATAAATGAAAATAAATTAAAAGAAAGAACGAAAAAACAAAAACCACCGAAGTAAGAGTAAGTTTGAATTAAGCATTTCAAGTTAAAAACCAAGAATGAAACGAAACAGGTAAACGGTGGAGTAGTAGCCGGGTTAAGTAAGTAAATCTACTTACTGTCTGACAAGAGTCAAAGTAAACACAACCATGTTGAAGTTTTTAACACCTGTAAATCATCCTGGAAAGTAAAGATGTTTAGTACTTGGCTGGCGCTCTATAAATTGCCGGTCACCAACTGAAGAAAGGTAGCCGGGTTTTTGAGTTTTGTTGTTGTTGTTGACTTTACTTTTATATTATAGCACTCCTCTCTAGTTCACTCTCTCTCCCTCTCTCTTACTTACTCTTTTTTCTCTCCCTCTCTCTCTCTCACTGTTTATATATATGTATATATGTATATATAACAGCTGGCAGTGCTCCGTTTATCTCTATGTCTCTCTCCTTCTCTGTCTGTCTGAGTCTCTCTTTCTTTTTCTCTCTGTCTCCGTCTAGCTTCGTCGTCGGAGTAGCAGAGGGGGGGGGGGCAAGAGGAAAAAAAACGAGATGAAGGAAGAGGAGAAAGAGAACGAGGAGTGAGTGAGAGTGGTAGTAGGAGGAGGAAGTAAGCGGTCGAGAGAGTATGAGGACAAGTGACGTGTATAATAAACTCAACTCTAAGCTGTCTGTGTTTCTGCTGTAGTCGCCTTCCTTGCCAGTCTGTCGTCACTCCTCCTGATAGTAGAGGGAGCGGTGGCAGTAGTACTGAACAACGTAGTAGTAGCAGTAGTTATAGCAGTAGGAGGAGTAGTAGTAGTAACGATACTGGTTGTTAGTGTAAGACGCAACTCTGCCGCTGCTCTCTTTCCCAACACATGTAATAGTTTTTTTTTTGCATTCGCTATTAAAAAAGGAAAAACAACAAAAACCCTCAAATTTTATAGCCCGTCTTTGTATAATTCCCCTCCACTCCCGTCTGTCGCCCTTGTGGCGAATAAAGAACCGATTAACATTTATTATATTATCATTAGGACGCTAATGATTTTGCGGATTCGCAAAAAAATAAATAAAAACAGTCTCTTAGGCGTTCTAAGTTCAAATCCCATCGTGGTTAACTTCGCCTTTCATCTTTTTCTGGCGGGTGGGGATTCGATAAAATAAAGTCCCAGTCAAAGTACATGGATCGATATAATCGATTGTTCTGTTCTCATCCCGGTAAATATCTGTCCTTAGAAATTATTATTACCAGAATGTTAATGGTGGAAAATGGTATAGCGGCGGCGCCGATCAAAAAAGTGCTTTTGGTATTATTTAGTTACGTTTTTCGGAGATCGAATCTCAACGAGATCACCTTTGCCTATGTATATATATACTTTTTTCTCATCGCTTTCGAGGGATAGTCGATTTACATCGTCTGTATTTCCCCACTACACACGCCTCACAATAAGCGTGGTGGCCTTGTGCCAGACCTAGAGAAAAATCATTATTTTGGCGGTAGAGAGGTTGAAACGGCAGAGCGTCGAACTAAATGCTTTGAAGTACTGAATTATGCCCGTATGCCGCCTGAATTCCACTTCAAATCCGCCAAAATGCTGTTCATCCCCACCCATGCCTCATGATTTCAATAAAATAATAAATTATATGTACCAGACGATTACTGGGTCAATTCAACCGTCTACACTCGTCGGTTGAACTGACCCAGTACTCGTCGTCTCCTATATTATATGTGTGGCCTTGCGTTTATGTGAGAAGATCGGACCAGCTTCAGATCTTACTACTGTCGGTTTTGACTTTTAATGTCCCTGAGTCCGATAAAAAAGAATTATGAATTTAATAATATACCAGAATAAACCATACTCAACCTTACCCTCTAATATTAAAATTCGTACTTAAAAAAAAAATGAAAAAATTATTAAAGTTCTTGGAAGGATCGAGTCCGGTTTCGATTCTTATCTCAGGGTATTATTTCCATTCACTTAACTCTCCAATATTCGGGGTGAGTTATGAACATCACAACCCTTCCATTCTTTATATATATTCGCAAATCAACGTAGACTTTACCCTTTTAACCTTTCGGTGTCTATAAAATAAGAACTAGTCAATTATCGAGACCCAATATAGTTAACTATTCCCTCCTTCAGAGCATCAAAGCGGGAGGAGGAGGGGAGAATCTTTAAAGCACCAGAAAGACAACACATTTGGCGGTCCTTTTCAAGATCGATAAAATACCCCAAGTAAATACCACTCGCTTGAATACCATTCTCATTTAGGATTCTTTATAGGAAAATTAAATCGGGTACTTTATTTTTTATCGATCCCAGAAGGAAGAAAAGGTAAAGTTGGCCTGAGCAGGATTCGATCACAGAATATATATGGCCGTAACATTTTTGCATTTTTGTGTAGCGTGCTAACGATTCTGCGAATTCTTTGCTGAAATGTATGGTTTTCTGCCAATGAATCAAAATATTACACACACACTCCAAAAAAATCACCGTTATTACTTTGGTACCGGACTATATGTATTTCGGTACATAGTTACGTCCCTTTATTAAAAAAAAGAAATTTGTATCCCGCCGGCGTTGTCTTTGAGGTCTTAAAGAGAAGTTGAGTACAAGTTATGCACTGGGCCTCCCCGTGAAATATTATTGTAAATTTCAGTCATTGTTATACACAATAATGCCGGTAAGAACTAATAATAGTTGTAGATGTATTTATTCTAATATAATATTGAAGATATAAATAGTTTCTATGTTAACAATAGGGATACAATGATAGTAGTAGTAGTAGTAGTAGTAGTAGTGGCAGCAGCACCAGTAGTAGCACCAGTAGTAGTTGTTATAGTACCACCACCATTAATATGGTATAAGCCAAAGAAAGAGCTCCTCCGTTATAGGTCAACCTGTTAGAAATAGCAGCCAAATCTTCCTCAAATCATACCTTATTGTCCTAAAGAAAAAGACGTCACAGACAATGTCTACATATACAAAGAGGCGAGATGGTAACAACTGGACTACGATCATAGTGCTACTCGAGCAGGGATGACCTAGGGCTAAACAACAACTATCGTTGCTACTACGAGCCGAAAGAGCAGCCTGCTAGAAATAGCAACCAAATCACCATCAAATCACGCCCTACTGTCATAAAATGAAGATAGATGCATTAAATAATATAGTCCTAGACAACTTTCAAAATAAGTAGGATGCCACGGTTGAAATGCTTTTAATTCCAGTCCTAGTCTGCACGATCAGGGTTGATGTGGAGCGAAAAGAATCGTTAGCGCGTCGGACAAAATATATAGTGACATTTCCTTCGGCTCTTAACTTTCTAAGTTCATATCTCGCCGAGGTCAACTTTGCTTTTTATCCTTTCGGGGTCGATAAAGGAAGTACTACCAATCAAATATAGGGGACGATGTTAATCGACTAACTCCTCCACAAATTTCAGTCCTTGTACCTGTCAGAAACGTCAGTGCGTCGGACAAAATGCTCAGCGGCATTTCGTCCGTCTGCACGTTCTGAATTCAAATTCCACCGAGGTCGACTTTGCCTTTCATACTTTCAGGGTCGATAAAATAAGTACCCGTTGAGCACTGGGGTAGATGTAATCGACTACCCCACTCCCCCAAAATTTCAGGCCTATACTAGAAAGGATTATTATTATTATCATTATTATTATTATTGTTGTTGTTGAGTAAAGTTATTTTTTAAAGCAGATTTGTAATTATTTTCAAGCAATTGGAGAGATGAAAAAGTCCACTTGAAAAGGTGTGTGTGTGTGTGTGTGTGTGTGTGTGTGTGTGTGTGTGTGTGTGTGTGTGCGTGCGTGCGTGTGTGCATATGTATAATTACGCATATATGCACATAAAGTTTTATGAATTTTTTATTTGCGCAGATCTTACGTATGTACGTGCGTATGTATGTATGTATGTAAATAAGTATATATATATATATATATATATATATATATATATATATATATATATATATATATATATATATATATATATATATATATATATATGTATGTATGTATTTATGTATGTATGTATGTATGTATGTATATGTATATTAGACAAAATGAGATAACAAAATCAAGGCTGTAAGGAGTTTTTAGGAAATTTATAAGGGAAAAGATATAATGTCTTACAGCTGTTTCTGGGATATTATGGATATCCCTTCATCAGAGACGATGTGAGATGGTTAAAGAGAGGCAAATATTTGAGTTCGAAATAAGGAATTATTATTATTATATATATATATATATATATATATATATATATATATATATATATATATATGTGTGTGTGTGTGTGTGTATGTATGTATGTATATGCATATATTCTTTTATTTGTTCCAGTCGTTTGATTGTGGCCATGCTGGAGCACCGCCTTTAGTCGAACAAATCGATCTCAGGACTTATTCTATCGGCCTCTTTTGCCGAACCGCTAATGTTACGGGTTCGTAAACACACCGGCATCGGTTGTCAAGCGATGTTGGGCCGACAAGCACAAATGCACAAACATATACACACACACACACATACACACACACGTATATATTTAAATATATACATATATATACGACGGGCTTCTTTCAGTTTCCGTCTACCAAATCCACTCACAAGGCTTTGGTCGGCCCGAGGCTATAGTAGATACATGCAGATACATACATACATACATATATATATATATATATATATATATATATATATATATACACACACACTTCACGTCTGGCTGTACAGCCTTTTTGTTTGTTTATTTCACCGTTTCGTTTTCCTGTCTTGTTTTCCGTCCGCCACTACCCTCCACGAAAACAATTTAATTTGTGTTCGTGGGAAGAACCATTTTAACGATGCGTACTGCCATAATTCTTCGAAACGCCGGAGTTTTAATGGTGGCAGCTGATGAAGGGGATGTTTCTATGTGGCCTGCTTGTTTGTTGCACCTTGTTTACCATTTTGTCCTTGTTCTTTTGCCACGTCATGTATCCAGTTATGTATCTATATGTACACGTAGATGAACGTATATACATACATGTACATATATATGCATATACTCATATGTATATATATATACATACACACACACACACACACACACACACACACATTTGTATGTGTGTTCGTTTCAGTATGTTTATACTTACGTCGGTGTGTGTGTGTGTGTGTGTAGGCGTGCATGTGCACGAGTGTGAAAGACAACAAGAGACAGAGAAAGCGTGTTGGAAAGAAAAAGAAAGAAAGGAAGAAATGAGAAACAGAGAGAGAGAGAGAGAAAGAGAGAGATGTGTATTTGGTCGGAGACGTAGACACATGCAAGCAGACAGACCGAGGTGGGCAAATGTAAACAGAACTTAGAGGAGAACCCCCCTCTCCCTCCCTTCGCTCCCTCACCCCCTCTCTCTCTCTCTCTCTCTCGCACAGGCAGATGGGCGGGAGTGGCTGGCAAGTTATTAAAGCAGTTAGTAGAGTAGTTTACATTTGATATAGAGATGGTAATGTAGAATGCAAATAAAAAGAACAAGAAAGAAAATGAAGAAATAAGTGAGTGAGAGAGAGAGAGAGATGAAATGAAGGCAGGAAAATAACGAACAACGAAATCAACAGCAATACAACTCTAAAAACAAACAAACGGCGACATTAAAATTCTGAGAAACCAAAAAAAAAAAAAATGAAAGAAAGAAAGGAGGAAGGAAAAAGTTATAAAAACGCAATTATATATACACGCACACACATTCATATATAAATACATACATACATATGTATGGCTACATATATATATACGTATATTTATGTACAAATATGTGCATGTATGCACACACACACACACATATATATATATCTTGTATGTGTTTACTACGTAATGTCTGCATAAACAAGCACAAAGGCACATTGGTTTATACAGGCAATGATGTGTGTGTGTCTGTGTGTGCGTATTAAATATAAAAGAAATGAAGAAAAAGAAAGTAAAGAAATGTCAGAAAACAGATAACTGCTGAGCACTGGGGGGGGGGGGTATGTGTGTTTGTGTGTGGGGGGGTAGATTCAAAGAGGTAGACGTGGAGAATATAGGAAAAGATTTGAAGGCAGACAGACGTGGGTTCTAGTAAGCTAAATCCCGTAGTTGGTAACTTCGCACAGATTCATACGCACACATAAATATATTTAATTAGTACAACATATTAAGTACAGTTATTTTGTATGTAATTGCTATTCTAGGTACGTAAGCACACAATCTAAAATATATGTACAGACTGCGCGCAAACACACGTCTGTGACTATCTCTGTGAAATATTGCCTATGTTAAAGATTTATATATATATATATATATATATATATATATATATATATATACATACATACACGCAGACACACACACATACACACACACATATATATATGAATCTACACGAGTATGTGTGTGTGTGTATGTATGTACGAGTATTTATATATTACTATTTAGTAGAAGCAACAGAGTGTCTCAAGGGCCGAGAGTTTCATGCGTTGGCACTTATCAAAATTAGTTTGATAATAGTTTGGTAACTAATTTGATAAATGCCAACGCACGAAACTCTCGGGTTTTGAGTCACTCTGTTGCTTCTGCTATACATATACTTATACTCTTTACATATATTTTGAGTCCTATTTTTTCCTGTTTGTATCACCATACCTGTTGATATAATACATACACACATACATTTATACGTACACATATGCACACATATACATAAACACAAATATGTCCCGGTGTTATCTGTTCAGTGGAATATGGTGAAGCTACTTAGAAAAAAGACTTCAAACTCGTAGGTCACCTAAGTTTCAACGACACAGGCGTGGCTGCGTGGTAAGAAGTCTGCTTCTCACCTACATGTCTCCAGGTTCATTTTTCTACTTAGCCACGGTCCGATCAAAGCCTTGTGACTGGGGTTGGTAGACGGAAATTGAAAGAAGCTCGTCACACACATATATTTCAATGTGTACAAATAACACGGAAAAAATAAACAGTTACCAGGGTAGCAAAAATTCACACAAGTGCCAAGGATGTTACAGCCTACTTATAAAGGTAGAAACTCCAGGACTTAGTGAAATGTTTTTGTATCACATAGATAAATTAAGAAACGGAGTTAAACGTAGGTGTTATTCAAATTTTTATACTTCCGACATATGTTTCGAAGAAAACATTGATATTATTCCGGAGGGAATAAAATGATGTCAAACGATGCAATCATCTCGTCAAGGAAAAAAAATTAAATGATTTACCAGCATTCCCTTTCATCATATACGCGGTAATCACATTCGGTTAAAATGGCTTATTGATGTGTTTGTTTCTCTTTTTTTTCCCTGACGAGATGGTTGCATTGTTTTACATCATTTTATTCCCTCCGGAATAATATCAATCTTTTCTTCGAAACATATGCCGGAAGTATAAAGATTTGAATAACACCTGCGTTTAACTCCATTTCTTAATTTATCTACATATCTATACGTATATATATATATATATATATATATATATATATATATATATATATATATATATATATATATATATATATATATACTCTTTTACTTGTTTCAGTCATTTGACTGTGGCTATACTGGAGCACCGCCTTTAGTCGAGCAAATCTACCCCAGGACTTATTCTTTGTAAGCCTAGTACTTATTCTATCGGTCTCTTTTGCCGAACCGCTAAGTTACGGGGACGTAAACACACCAGCATCGGTTGTCAAGCGATGTTGTGGCGGGGGAGGACAAACACAGACACTCAAACATATACACACACATACATATATATATACATACATACGACGGGCTTCTTTCAGTTTCCGTCTACCAAATCCACTCACAAGGCTTTGGTCGGCCCGAGGCTATAGTAGAAGACACTTGCCCAAGGTGCCACGCAGTGGGACTGAACCCGGAACCATGCGGTTCGTAAGCAAGCTACTTACCACACAGTCACTCCTAGGCCTATATATATCTATCTATCTATCTATCTATCTATCTATCTATCTATCTATATATATATATATATATATATATATATATATATATATATATATATATATATATATATATATATATATATATATATACCACAATATGTTGTCATACGCTCAGACAGAAAGGAGAGGAGGCATAGTGGAGTTGTGCACATCCGAGAGGACCTCACGCCCCAGGTCCTGCTGTCATATTCAAATTCAGTGTGTGACACTAAAATTGTACACATAAGACAACTTAATATTGTTATATGTACTACATATCACCCACCAGATGCTCCGAGTTATACAGGCAAATTTGAAGACTGCCTAGCAAAGATAGAAGTTGCCACCAAACTGGAACAACACATCAATGTATTCCTTTTGGGTGACTTTAACTTCCCAAATATGGGATGACCTGGGGGCCAGATTCTCCCAGGAATGACACACCAACAGCAAGCACTGACAGAGTCCCTGCTCCACCTTACCAATGCCTCCTTCATGAAGCAAATCGTGCTGCAACCAACCAGGGCAAATAATATACTGGATCTCTGCTTCACAAACAATATGGACATTACCCATAATGTTAAAGTGACACTGACGCTGATCTCGGATCACAATATAATAGAGCTGTCTATATATGAACCAAAAGCTCCTGCAGACATACAGCGTATATGAAGCACCCCAAATCTCTCCAAGCTAAACTTTCATAAAGCAAATTGGAAGTTGATTGAGAAAGAGATCCTCAAACAGGATTGGCCTAAATATCTCTCCACACCAGACATTGACATGAAACACAAACATTTCGTGTCCATAATACAAGTCATATGTGACAAATCTGTCCCATTGTATAAGGCCAGCATACACAAAAATAGGATCTCCAGGGAAAGGAAGATTCTTATGAGATGAACAAAGATTATGAACCACCTGAGTAGGCATCCCAAAAGTAGCGAGAAGTCTCGCCTGGAGAGACCGCTATTGGAGATTGAGAAACGTCTGCACCAGTCTCATGAAAAGGAGAGAGCAAATAAAGAAGCTTGGGTTATAGAAAATATCAAGTCAAACCTTAAAGCTTTCTTTAAATTTGCCAAAGAAACAGCCTCAATACGCCACAAGATAGGAGCCCTCTTTCAAAAAGATGGCTTCCTCACAGGAAACTCCATGAGGGTAAGTAAAATACTGAACGAACAGTTTCAAAGTGTGTTCACTACACGGCTAGGACACAGGCAAGTGAACAAACCAACAGAATTCTTTGCGACATTACCTAAAACCAAAGAAGTAAAAAAAAATTGAGTACATAAACATTGAAGAAGAAAGATGTAACACTGGCCATAGATGAGGTTGACACAAACTCAGCTGCTGGTCCGGATGGGTTTCCAGCAATCCTACTCAAATCATGCTAGAGAACCCTTACAAAACCACTGCAGCTTCTCTTTCAGTGCTTCCTTGCAAGTGGTAAGCTCCCTGACAAACTGAAGGAATATACCCTATCCACAAGAGAGGAAGCAGAGCAAATGCTAACAATTATAAGCCTATCTCTCAGTAAAGTCATGGAACGAATAGTCCGCAAGACACTAATTACGTTCCTAGAAGAAAATGACTTGCTGACTGACACCCAGCATGGATTTCGTCCAGGTAGAAGCTGTCTGACACAGCTCCTGCAACACTACGACTGGGTGTTAAAACAGCTGCTGAATGACTCAAGCGTGGATGTAATATATCTTGATTTTGCAAAAGCCTTTGATAAAGTTGACCGTGGTATGATATCTCACAAACTGCGTGATCTTGGCATATGCAGAAAACTTGGAGAATGGCTGCACAACTTTTTAAAAGATAGACGTCAGGCAGTAGGGGGCCAACAGAGCCACTTTCAAGGAAACACAAATAGCAAGTGGTGTTCCACAGGGCACTGTCTTAGGGCCACTGCTATTCATAGTGGCCCTCCCCGATATGCCTTCAGCTGCTCAAATAGTCATCCTTGCTAGCTATGCAAATGACACAAAAGTCTCTCAGACAATACAAAATCCATCCTGGAAATATTGCACATTTACAACGAGAGTTGTACGCAATATACAGGTGGGCTGAGGACAACAATATGCAGTTTAATGCAGGAAAATTCCAGGCCCTACGCTACCAGCACACAAAGCTAAACGACATGCAGACAAGATACACTGGCCCAGGCGGAATTGAAATCCTTGAATCAAAATCAGTGCGCGACCTGGCCATTGACATGAGCAATGATGCATCTTTCCAAGTGCATATTACCAATTTGGTAATAAAATGCAGACGGCTTGCTGGATGGATCCTCCGAACTTTCAAAACAAGAGAAAAGGATATACATTCTCAGCCGCTTGGGCTACTGCTCCGACTTATGGTCACCACACAATATAAAATCCGCGGTGGAACTCGAAGCAATCCAACGAAGCTACACTAAGAAGATCGTCTCGATGCAACGTATCAGCTACTGGTAAAGACTGAAAGAATTGAAACGAAGGCGGAAGAGATATGCCGTGATATACATCTGGAAAATCCTAGAAGGCTTTGTACCAAACTTTGGCATTGAAAGTTACTCAAACTGTTGAACGGGGCGCCATTGCATAGTGCCAAAGATCCCAACATCGCTATCAAAATACAGGACCAGATACTGCAACAGATTGGGATTCAAGGGCCCACAGCTCTTTAATGACCTTCCAAAATGCCTGAGAGACCTGCATGGTGTGGATGTACGTGTCTTTAAAACAAAACTGGATCTCTTCCTGTCAAGGGTTCCAGACGAGCCTACCACACGGCAGGAAACATCGATGAGGGCAGCAGCATCAAACTTCCTCATTGACCAAATGCCACATATCAGAAGTGGTTTCAAATAATGGTGTAGTCCAGTCAACGGTGGTGCCCCAGCATGACCGCAGCTTTGAAGCTGACATATTTTTAAATAGTTTATATTTATTATATGATTGAACGTCACGCATCCTCTTCCAAGTAAGCTTTACCTTAATAATTTTGATGCACGCTCTATACGATCTTTTTACTCTTTCGTTTTTCTCTCTTTTCCTCTCTCTCATTCTTTTACCTCCTCTTCTCCCACTGTTCTATCCTATTACTCTGTCACTCTCTCTCCCTCGCTCTTCCTCTCTTGCTTACGTGGCTCCCACGTGACCATCGGCTAAATTTTTTCTTTCTATCCGTTGTAGCTGGAACAAGGAAGACGTGTTCTTGTTTGTCTCCTGTCCTAGCTTGATTTACGTGTTTGCTACCACAACCTCGTTTAGGCTTAGCAGCCTTTCCTGTTTGTTTTCACTGTCCTGTTTGTTTTCACTATCCTGTTTGTTTTCACTGTCCTGTTTGTGTTACCTATTTTGACCCTCCGCAAAATCCCAAATTTTATTTAATTTGCTTTGCGGGAGGAACTGTTTTATCGAAAGCGTATATTGAGCAACGAGAGAGTCAAGGAGGAAGAGTGAGAGAGAGAGGGGGAACGGTGAAGGGGAGAGGAGAAGAATAGGGAAAGGGTGGGAGAGAAAAACAGATAGGAAGAACAAGAGAGGGAGATAGATAGACACCTCTTTCCCTATTCTTCTCCTCTCCCCTTCACCGTTCTCCCCCCTCTCTCTCTCACTCTTCTTCATTGACTCTCTCGCTGCTCACACGTGACCAACGGCCATTCTCTCTTTCTTTCACTTCCTTCCTAAAGACAAGACGTGCTTTTATCTGTCTCTTCTCAAAGCTCGCTTTTCCAAGCGTTCACCGCTTCACATCGTCTTGGCTTAACAGCCAGTATTTTGTCTGTTCTCACTGTTCTGTTTTTGTTACCACTTTCACCCTCTGCAAAAAATCCCAAACTTTATTTAATTTGCTTTGTGGGAAGGACTGTTTTAACGAAGTCGCGTCTTGTCCTTACCTTCGAAACGTGGAGTAGATAAAACAGGGGACAACTGATGAAGGGAATGTTCTTTATGTTGCATGTCTCGTTTCTCTGTTTGTTTGTTTTTTCATTGTTCAAAAAAAAGTTCGTTTTCTATGTTTTTGTTTTTAATGTCCTCGTTTCTCATTCTGTCCACGTTTTTTTTTATGTCCTGTACCCATATATGCATGTATATATACATATATATGTAGGTATGTATGTATATATGCATATATTTTTATATTATTTATATTATTATATGGTCGAAGAGAGAGAGAGAGAGAGAGAGTCAGACAGACAGACAGACAGACAGACAGAGAAAGAGAGAGAAGTTTTGTAATTGTTTGGAACCGTTTGGGATTCTAACCATTTTAGAGCACTGCCTTATTTTCCACTTAACAAATTTCACTCAAAGAAGTCGATGCGCAATGTACCACGATGTGGGATCAAACTTAAAACCACATGGTTATGAAGCGAACTTCTTTAATCATTCAGCTTTCTTTCTTTCTTTCTTTCTTTCTTTACCCTATTTCTTTCTTTATTTACTTATTTAGTTTACCCTTTTTTTTTCAAATTTATATTTTGGCAGCTGTTAACCTGTCAAACCCGTACCTGTTCAAGTGGAACATTAACCGTACCCACATGACATATTTCGGAGGATCTAGGAAGGGTGAAGGGTACAGCAACCCCTTCTTACAGATCAAAATTACTCTATGTGAACATTATCCAAAGTGTCCCACTCTTCAAAACAATTTTGTGAATATGAAGCGAGGTAGCAGAGTCGATGGAGCGCCGGATAGAATACCTTGCGGCATTTTTTCCGACTCGCTGCGTCCAGATGTCGCTGGGGTCAACTTTTTCTTTCATTCTTTCATCATCTTTCATTCTTTCATCATCTTTCATTCTTTCATCATCATCATCACCACCACCACCAACCCCTGGACACTGTTGTCTCTTGTCCAAGGACACATAGGGCTGGTAACTCGGCCTCCATGACATATATAAGATTACAACGTCAGTCTTGAACGGGACGTCAAGCCATCGCTGAGTTACCCATTTACGGCTGAGTGGACTGGAGCAAAACGAAATGAAGTATTTTTGCTCAAACATACAACGAACCCCTCAGTCCAGGGATGGAAACCACGATTTTGCGATCGTGAGTGAAACACCCTCACCACTAGGCCACGCGTCTTTCCATTCTTTCATTCTGTCGGAGTCGATAAAAAGAAAGTATCAGTCCAAGAGAGATTGACTGACGGTGTTGTAAAAATATCGAACCGGATGCTAAGAGATGTTTGCTCTGGTTCTTTGCGTTTTGAGTTTAAATTTTCCCATTGCTTACTTGAGTGGTTGACTTAATCTGTTGCTCGTTTCAAGACCACAACTTAGTACCGTGATTCGATGCTTTTAGCGAAGTCCATTCTATTGTTAGGTTTCCGGATTAAGAGTACTTTTTTTTTTCCTACTTCTCTTCCTCCCACCTATCTCCGAAACCCTGTAAAGTGTCATAGACACTGCTTTCAGCCCTGACTAAAAGGTAATAAAA
>NC_142928.1:138809782-138814782 GCF_046866305.1 Octopus bimaculoides
ATATATATGCATATATATATATATATATATATATATATATATATATATATATATATATATATATATATATTTCTCTGTGTGTATGTGTATTTATATATATATATGCATATATATATATATATATATATATATATATATATATATATATATATATATATATATATATATATATATATATATATATATATATATATATATATATATACATATACATGTATATGTATATGAAGGATGATAAAATGAAGTACAGCATTAATTGGTCCATAGTAAGGTATGCGAAACCATACAATATAATTTCCAGAAGATGCCATCTCTGCTCCGAGGAATCCCTGTCTATTCTGTGAACTAACGAGAAGATAATTAATAGAATTTCTGATCGACTCTCGCGATGCCTACACGCATATAAATGTACTTTCGCTCAATGCAGTGAGAATGAATTTTGAGTAACCATTAACTTAACTTAATCTACATTAAGATATGGATGACTCAAGTTTACTTTTAATCTCCCCATTCTTTTAAACCCCAAGTAGATAACTAACTCGTTTTGTGATCATGAGTGCACGAAACCTCATGCGTGCGTATGCTCACATTTTTGCGGATGCTTGTATGAGCGAGTGTACTCACGCCATGCAGCTTGCCCGAGGGTTTTTATACATTCATATCTGTTGACGGTTATTTTTAATGCTTTTCTCGCTGGATTGCGCGTTCGTTTCTCTTTTTGCCACCCGTGACTTTATTTTTATATAAATGAAGATATTTCCTCTGTCTGGCTGCTTTTCTATCAACAAAACGGTAAGTTACATTGCGGAACAGTCATTTTAAGGAGTTGTATTTATTTATTACCCGACGAGATACATCTGCACCATCGGATGCTCCTGAACTAGTTGTTTAGTGTCCCGCCCATGAGGAATCGATGCTAGATGTGTCGAAACAATTTGTCATGATTAATAATAAATTCTCGTATGTTCCATCTTCCGTCTTTCATTTGCTATATATATATATACATGGGTGTGTGTGTGTGTGTGTGTGTGTGTGTGTGTGTGTGTGTGTAGTTAATATTTACAGAAAACAAAAGACGACGACAGGTGAGGGAACAACATGCAGGTGTATTAGTTTGACATATTTATATATCGGAGCTGTGAAATACTAGGTATTATTGATATGCCTATAATTGATAGTATTATTAATCATTATTAAAAATAAAAGAAATCATTATTATGAAACACCAATTAGACTGTTGGATTCAAATTCGGATTTAGAATTATCGCATTCTACTGTCCACTATGGTCAAAACAACAGTGAACTGTTTAAACACCCTTACCAAGATAAAGGTGAGTAAAGACTCCGTTAAAGATTAAATAAGAAGTTAAGCCTCTTCGAAAGCACATTGCTATAAAGCTTTTGGTGTTATCCTGGAAAAAACAAACAGTGATCATTATGTTTCTTCCAGCACCGATCTCTATTGTTTTAGATATACAAGTCTGTAATGTACCCCTGGCACCCCATACTTCAAGGAATTATATGTAATTGTAGTTGTTGTAGAAGCTAATTTGTCATTTTGTCTCATGCGTCGTGTAACTTTTGCGTCTTTGTACAGGCTGACGCTGAACTGGATTGTGTTATCTCCATCACAGGATGATTACATGATGTCTGTATATAGGAAAGTGTTGAAGACGCCTATACGTGGACGGTTAAGTTGGAGAGAAGGTTGGTATAATCTACACCAGTGGTTCTGAACCATTTTTTTGCCTATGGACCCCTTTGATTCCTATTTTATTCCACTGGACATCCATGGCCATTTGTTATTTTTTTTCCTTCCTTTACTTGTTTCAGTCATTCAACTGCGGCCATGCTGGAGCACCGCCTTTAGTCGAGCAAATCAACCCCAAAACTTATTCTTTTTAGGCCTAGTACTTATTTTATCGATCTCTTTTGCCGAGCCGCTAGTTTACGGGGACGTAAACACACCAGCATCAGTTTTCAAGCGATGCTGGGGTGAGGACACACACACACGCACGCACGCACACGCACACACACACACACACACACACACACACATTCACGCGCGTATATACGACAGGCTTCTTTCAGTTTCCGTCTACCAAACCCATTCACAAGGCTTTGGTCGACCCGATGCTATAGTAGAAGACACTTGCCCAAGGTGCCACGCAGTGGGACAGAACTCGGAACCATGTGGATGGTAAGCAAGCTACTTACCACACAGCCACTCCTGCGCCTATATCTATAAAAAAAACCCATCTCAGTGTATTTTTATTCTTGTTTCAGTCATTTGACTGCGGCCATGCTGGAGCACCGCCTTTAGTCGAACAAATCGACACCAGGACTTATTCTTTGTAAACTTAATACTTATTCTATTGGCCTCCTTGGCCGGACCGTTAAGTTACGGGGACGTAAACACACCAACATCGGTTTTCAAGCGAAGGCGTGGGGGACATACACAGATACAAATACAAACACATACACACGCACATGCACACGCACACACACATACACGACGGGTTTCTTTCAGTTTCCTCTACCAAATCCACTTACAAAGCTTTAGTCGGCCCGCGGCTATAGTAGAAGACACTTGCTCAAGGTGTCACGCAATGGGACTGAACCCGGAACCATGTGGTTGGGAAGCAAGCTTCTTACCTTACATGTACGCCTGTATATAAAAATCGTTATAATATTTCGTATTTTGTCGAAGTATAACCAATTTATTGCATATAAATTTTTACAACAAAATCTAATATGGACCCCTTTGGACTAAGTGGACTCCTGTTGAAAAACACAAAAGCGTGTAAGGTTCAATGTAACAGCAAGATATTGATTTACAGAAAGGAAAGTGTCCGAGGCGTAAAGAAAACCTGGAGTAAATCACAGTTAGTAGAATGTGGGCCAAATATTGCCATTGCGCTGTTTGAAAGAAAATTTCCGATCGAAGATATTTAAGATCAATGGAACACAAAGGCGGATAACAGAGCAATAAGGTATTCAAATCAGATAGTCGAATGCTTTACTGATGTTAAGTCAACCACTTTGCTTTCACTAAAATTCACAAGGATTAAAGATAAGTAGTTACGTAGTCCCAATGCTTCATATGTTCAGTAGATCTGGATCCATTGAAGTTGTATTGGGGGAGCCACTGGAGAATAATACACCCAGTAATAAAGTGATTGTTTTCAGCTATTTCATCTACTTCAGAGAGGTTGATTTGAAGGGCGATGGCTCATTAGTTAGTAGGGTCAGATAGTTCTTTGAAATTTGTCACCTGTTTCCATAGATTATCATGTCTTTCCATAGATCCTCATGTGTTTCTATAGTTCATATGTTCTCATAGTTTGAGAACTGTTTCCATATGTTGCAACGTATTTCTCATAGATTAAATACGTAAAGGGAAGTACTCTTTTGAACCCTTAGTCTCATAGGACCAGTTGCCTGGTTTCCATGGCGTATATTGTTGTTGTTGGCACTCAGTCGCTTACGGCGTCGAGGGTTCCAGTTGATCCTTTCAACGGAACAGCCTGCTCGTGAAATTAACGTGCAAGTGACTGAGCACTCCACAGACACGTGTACCCTTAACGTAGTTCTCGGGGATATTCAGCGTGACACAGTGTGACAAGGCTGGCCCTTTGAATTACAGGCACAACAGAAACAGGAAGTAAGAGTGAGAGAAAGTTGTGGTGGAAGAGTACAGTAGGGTTCGCCACCATCTCCTGCCGGGGCCTACTACTACTGACTACTACTCTTTATAAGAGTTCGGCTACTCCATTCTTCCAATCCCCCAGGGGTGTCAATGACTCTCGCCACAACAATAACTTTAACGTTGAAGTCCTCGGGCTAGCAGAGAATACAAGAGTCTCATTAGGAAATAATAGGCTAAGTTCATTGGACAACGTATGAGAAGATAAAGCCTTGAACACTTGGTGACAGCTAGGTAACTGAAAGAAAGAAGTTTAGAAAGAGAGAGAGAGAGAGAGAGAGAGAGAGAGAGAGAGAGAGAGAGAGAGAGAGAGAGAGAGAGAGAGAGAGAGAGAGAGAGTACTCGATAGCCTTACCAGCTGGCCACAGAAAGACTGACCTAATAACTTAGTTAGGCGTAGGACAAAAAATAGCGGATGTTCATGACGCCAACGCATGGTGGTAGCGTCGACGACGACGACGACGACGACGACGACGACGACGACGACGACGACGACGACGACGACAAAGAAGAAGAAGAAGAAGAAGAAGAAGAAGAAGAAGAAATTTTATATTAATACTGAAACTTATTTTCGAGGTTTTGCATCCGACAATCATGTACTGATTGTCTTTTAAAGACACCGAACTTTCATTCCTAACTTGACCCTTGAAGAATGTCTGTTGGAATGGTCATCGTTTTGGTAGTCGTCATAAGGATTATAATTCTAATACACACACGTGATTCTTTTGAAGTTGTTGTTGTTGTTTAGCTCCTAGTTAGCTCTGATCAAGCAATTATGTGATCCAAGGGACACACTGCTTTTTCTTGTAATTTGTTTTGTCTTTTTTTTTTCAGATGGAGTCTCTAGAGTCTTATCGATCCTAGATACATATCTGATTGGTCTTCTTTTTTTTGTTTTTGTTTTAATGACATTATGGTATGATTTAAAGAAGATGTAACTGATATTTCTAGTAAGTGAAACAGCCGTCCATAGGTTCTTTTCCTTTGATGTGGCTATCATCAGTGTACATCATATAATTGTAACAGTATCCGCCATAACGAGCAGAAAATTAGAATTATGCAAACGGCTTCGGCTCTATTTTCTCAGAGCATGACATCACAAATTAGTCTAGAATAAACCGAAATCATCTAACACGCTGCTAGTTTGATGCTTACGTAGATCACAATACTTTTCCAAATGGCTAATATTCATAATCCTCTATATCTTCATATAAATTTGGCCCCATGTAGCTTAGCTTGCTTAATAAGAAAATATCATATCGTATTAGCATAACGTCTGCTTCATTTATTAAAG
>NC_142928.1:138824782-138839782 GCF_046866305.1 Octopus bimaculoides
ACATATAGATATGAGAAACTGACATTTTACAAACACAAACTAACAAACTAGAATTGTCAACTGCCTGAACGGTGACAGGAATCTCGGATGAACGACATCTTGAGGCAGTTAAATTTATACACATATGTAGACCCGCGCGCACACACATACACTCATAAGATTTCATTCATACGCACACACACACACACACACACACACACACACACACACACACACACACACACACACACACACACACATACATATTATCTTGATCTTATGATATTTACTTTGTATTATATTATACTCATTTATTGTGCTTTTAATTATTAATTTTTCTATATGACAGTGGATTTTCATCGATGAGTTCATGAACCTTGGTTCTTTTCCCTAAAACTATATATTTATATTAGAAATAAGACATTTCTAAATCTCTCAGAGAGATTTAAGCAGTAGTGATGCGATAAAGTTGTTGTATATTGTCAACTTAATGTGACAATCCCAATAAGGGAATATACTACTGCTGTTTAGTCCTAGGAAGCTGGTCCGCTTCCTGTCGGCCTTGACACAATTACTGTGTCCTTATGTTTGCGAGGGGGGGGGGGGACAAACTCCTCCACCCAGCCTAGCCAGCATTCAGGGACATGTTTCTGAGTCTCTGCTCGTCATCAGCCTGATGTAGCATGACTAGCTGTCTGAAGAAGCTTGTCAACCTTTCGCAAACATATACTATTTCAGTGAAACACATTCTTGTCAAGGCCGACAGGAAGCGGTCCAGCTTCCTAGGGCTAAACAGCAGTAGTATATTCCCTTATTGGGATTGTCACATTAAGGTGACAATATACAACAACTTTATATATTTATATACATATATATAATCGTTATCGGTTGCACATACGTAGTGTATTTTTTGTTTAAACGCCCATTTGCTGCGGGATAGCGTCGAGGAAAGCTCCTTACACGACGCCGAATGTCAAAGAACACCGAGTGTCCTAGATCAGGTGAGACAACTCGCCCCTAAGTGATCGAGAACGGAAGATACCGATATTTCGTCAGTACCATGTACTCGGATCACCTCGAAACGAAGTGGATCGTTGGTCTGGGACTTATATGCAAATAAAGTGTATTTGGTGATGTGCTGCGGCGCAGCATATGTGAAAGAAAAGGAAATTACGAATTACAAGTCTCGTAATGTAAATATTATCAGTCACATATACATAGTGTATGCGTTTTGTTTAAAGGACCATTTGCTGCCGGATAGTGTATGTATGTATGTATGTATGTATGTATGTATGTATGTATGTATGTATGTATGTATGTATGTACATATATATATATATAAGGATACACACCATAAAAAAACAGAATGGACTAAACAGACCAGGAGGAGACACGTGGGATGGAAGGTCACTGAAGAGGTCACAGGTGTGTGACAAAAGATTTCCAAACAATGAACATAAAATAAGAACAATAATTAACAAGTGAAGAACGAATATATAGTGCGTGTGTTTATTTGGCCAGAAAAAAAATAACCGTCCCGAAATATAACGATATATATATATACCGTTGCTATTATGCAAAAATGTTGTAAGTCCAAGACGGGGCTTTTACAGAAAGCGAAAAATTTAGTTCCACCATTCCATAACAAAATCTTTGTACTAAACTTCGACAATTTTTGATATCCTGACATATGAAGCAGTTGGAAATACGATAGTTTCACCAAAAGAAGTGGCTATTGCAAGTAAAAATAAATATTAAAAAAACCGTATTTGGCAAAATTTGGGCATACGACAGTTTAACATAATAGCAACGATATAATGTATTTTCTTCTAGTATTTTCGTATCTACTTTCATTTTATGGTGTGTGATGTAATGTACAACAGTTCAATATCACAAGCGCTTAACGATCCTACGAGAGACTGTTGTACTGATCTGTCCAATATAACATTTAGTGTCCTAAAATTTGCAACTTTCAGTTTTACAATCAATTTTATGAATCGCATTCATCATCATTCATTTCTGACATGTTGTTGATTATATATGTATATATATATATATATATATATATATATATATATATATATATATATATATATGAAATAAATGTAGAATCATTGCATTCTGTGTTCGACTCATTGCATTCTGTGTTCAAATCCCACTATGGCCTAGTTCGATAGTAAGCATTATGCGTTGCCTGGTCCAACATCACTACCTCGTTTCTTGAATGCATTTAATGGAGTCCACTCTGTTGCATACACTCAGACGAAGTTTCTGGCTTGGAAATGCCTTCCTTCATCTCTACAACCAATTTCAGAGGCCCTGTAACAAGCCATAGGCACTGCCCTTCCTTCTGATTAAGAAAAAAAAAGATAAAATAAGAGTCCAATAGAGTATCAGTAAAATATACTTCGTGGAGGTGCAATGGCCCAGTGGTTAGGGCAGCGGACTCGCGGTCGGAGGATCGTGGTTTCGATTCCCAAACCGGGAGTTGTGTGTGTTTATTGGGCGAAAACACCTAAAGAGCTCCACGAGGCTCCGGCAAGGGGTGGTGGCGACCCCTGTTGTACTCTTTCACCCCAACTTTCTCTCACTCTTTCTTCCTGTTTCTTGAGTAACTCTGCGATGGACTGGCGTCCCGTCCAACTGGGGAACACATACGCCATAGAAACCGGGAAACCGGGCCCATGAGCCTGGCTAGGCTTTGAAAGGGCGCATAAATAAATAAATAAATAAAAACATACTTCATTACTACTATATGTTTATCAGTTGGGCCTTATCCTTCCTTGTATTTCAGAATGTATGAAGGCTAAGACAGCAAATCCAAACATCTTTGTAGCTTCCTGTATTTCGGAGATCAAATATGCAAATCTGTAACACTGTGTCCTACTGTTTTTTTTTTTTGAGACATGTCAGACGAATGTGTTCGATATTGAATTTCATCCCATACATTCTCAAACATGATAGCTTCAAAATATGACAAGACAGCTTTCTTACTCCCTTGTGCCATCACCGTTTGATATATATAATCCATGTAAGCAGTGTGTGTGTGCATGCGTGTGTGAAGAGAGAGAAAGAGAGAGAAGGAGGGAGCTAGGTAGATAGATATAGATATAGAAATAGATTAAGATAGATAAATAGATAGATAGATAGACAGATAGATAGATAGATAGATAGATAGATGGATTTTGCTATGGCTCATTCCACCTGTGTATATTTTGAATAAACCAGAACTCCATGATAAGGTGGTTTATTCAAAATAAAAATCGGTAGATTTTTTTTCTCTGTAATTTCCTTTTGAAATCCATTACAATGTGTGCCTGATTGAGTCTTAGCGATTCCAATATTCCATCAATAGCTTCTCTTTGAACTTTAGTTCTGGTTGTGTGTGTGCAAGACTAAGATTAATCTTCTCTCTACAATCATCCAACAATCTCCTAATATAATAATGAGCGTAGTGTTTTTATATATTTGTGTTCGTATATATATATATATATATATATATATATATATATATATATATATATATATATATATATATATATATGTATGTGTGTGTGTGTGTGTGTGTGTGTGTGTGTGTGTGTGTGTGTCCAGAATCACGCCGGACGCGGAGGAGGAGAGAAAATAGTAATTCAGTGAAGGAGAAATAGTGAGAGTAATAGCCCTGACTGAACGAGGGAGTGAGAGAAAGTAATAGCAATGAGAGAAAAGAAGGAGTGAGAGATGAATAAAGAAGGAAGGAGTAAAAAAAAATCAGCGTTTCAACTCTGTGTGAATATATGTGTGTATATGTGTGCGTGTATAAGGGAAGTATGTGAATGTTTGTATGTGTGATTATTATGGACCTTATTTTTATACAACATACTACAATTAGCCGTCATTATTGACGGCACACGTGGTCTGCTAGTTATTAATAAACTACTAGCTCAACTGCATTCTATAATTCGAGATAGCAACATGCATGTATAACAAGGGCTGGATGGCGATCTGTGATGAGACGATAAGGCATAATTTGGATCAGTAGCATTACATTTTGTAGCATGTTCCTTGTAATGCCATTTCAATATATATATATAAAAAAGACCGCTTCTAATGCAGTCATAACGGTTAATTGTTCAGTGGCACGATCATTAACTGCGGCAATTTGCCGAATATCAAAGTTGTCATACAGCGGAAACCCACATACATAATCTATCGCTTCTTTCTTTTTCAGATCCGTTCGTGTTATAGCCTTCGGTATATTCTTAAAAGAAAGAGAAAAAGAAAAAAAAAATTATATGCAATCGTTCTCATTCGCAGATCTCCCTATATATCGACAAGGTATATAGGGTAAATTGGTCTAACATCCTTTCAAATCAATTTCGGAAAAATCAATTTTTCTCTCCATCAAACATTAACTTTTATTTTGTTCCCTATCATATTCGTTGAAACTTCCTATCACCTTACCAAAATTACACACGTTCGCACACACAGACACACACTCACTCACACACTCACTCAGTCGCTCACACTCTCTATCTCTCTCTCTCATATATATATATATATATATATATATATATATATATATGTATATATATATATCTTTTACTTGTTTCAGTCATTAGAGTGCGGCCATGCTGGGGCATCACCTTGAAGAATGTTTAGTCGAATGAATTGACCCCAGTACTTATATTTTTTTTAAAGCCTGGTACTTATTCTATCGATCTCTTTTAGTCGAACCGCTAAGTTACGCGGACACAAACACATCAACACCGGTTGTCAAGTGGTGGTAGGGGACAGGTAGAAAAACACACACACATATGTATATATACACAACGGGCTTCTTTCGGTTTCTGTCAACCAAATCCACTCAGAATGCTTTGGTCAGCTAGAGGCTATAGTAAAAGACACTTGCCTGAGGTACAACACACACATATATATATATACATACATACATAGATACATATATGTATACATACATACATACATACATACATACATACATACATATATATATATATATGTATATATATATATATATATATATATATATACCGGAGTAAGCACATAAAATGTGCAACAAGGTGGAGCTGCTTTTAAATAAAGTATATATATATATATATATATATATATATATATATATATATATATATGATTAATAATAAATTCCATCTTCTGACTCTCATTTGTCATATATATATATATATATATATATATATATATATACACACATATATGTAATTATGTATTCACTACACACACACACACACACACACACACACACACACACACACACACACACACACACACACACACACACACACACAGTGAATATTTTATATACATAATTAGATATATATAATCCCCTTTTACAAGAAGAGTCGTGACAGTATCTTCGAAGTTTCGACAGTCATCGAAGTCATTGTCATCATTCCTCTTGTAAAAGTATAATAAATATATTCTCTACTAGAAGTATGAGTAATCCTTCAGCTTAATATAAAATTGCTCTTGTTATAACGCGACATAGGGTAAAGGGTAAATACCCCTTTCGGTCATGAATGACCATGGGATTGCACCTAAAAAGTTCTTCTCTCTCCGAGGCACAAGTCCGGGCGAGGTTGCTTTTTATGGAATACCAGCAGCAGTCGCCCATGCATACCAGCCTCCCCTCTCCATGCCACCGATGATATCCAAGGGAAAAGTAAAGACCGATACAGCTTGGCATCATTTCTACAGCTGAGTGAACTGGAGCAACATGTATAAAGTGTCTTGCTCAAGAACACTATACATAGCCCGGTCCGGGAATCGAGCTTACTACTTCATGATTGTGAGCTCGACGCTCTAACCACTGAGCCATGCGCCTTGGTGGGACATAAAAACAAATATTAATGCGCGCTTGCACGCGCGCACACACACACACACTCACACACACACACACACACACACACACACACACACACACACATACACACACACACACACACACCATGCATAGTTAAATACTACTAGAAATAGCCAAATTCTTCTAAATCATATTCTGGAATAGAAAGGCAAAATGGTCACCACTGGAATGTTTCTAATCATAAATTTACTCAGTCAGAGATGACTGGGATAAACAGCAATAACAACAACCAAATCTACATCAACAACAACCACATCAATCACAAAAACAACAACAGCAGAAGCAACAACAAAGAGCTGATAATAATCATTTTGCATTAACGTTAATAATCATTTTACAGATGTTATCATTTCACTAGGAATGATAAGATTGAAGGCATTACGTTACATCAGTGCTGTTACAAGTTATTTGCAAATTGATGGGAGGAAGCCGCTGTCCTATGTAAGGAGGAAAATGGTAACATTTTATAATTTCAAACTACATATCATGTCAGAGCGACCCACAGTTGTATCTAAGATGTTATCCGGAAGGCTTTATTATAATAGAAAAATTATCAAAAAAGAGTTTGGAAGAATAAAGAAAGAAATGAATATCAGTCTAAAGATTAATGCATGATATGCATTTATTGCTAGAGAACTTGATTCAGGATCTTAAAAATCTTGAAATATTTTTATTGCGTACACGACAGTGAATCTTCAGAATTTTCATTGAATGAAGAAATCAGCTACAAGCTCTCTCTGGCTTATCCTCAAATGAAAACAATAGAATATGCTTTTGAAAGTTTTGTCCTTCCTTCTCCTTTCAATTAACGAAGAAGCAGTAAAGACTCACTATGCAATGATATTAGAATGTATCAAAGTTATACACTACTAAAATTCACTTACTCAAATATTTTTATCCATCAGAACATTAATAACTACCGAAATATTGTATTAACCCAATGAAATAAATAATTTATACCATCGTGCAGAAATGATCCATCTCTTTCATATTGTATCAAACAAGATAGCATGTTAATTATTTAGATATTTTTGGAGTTTAATATATTAATATAAGGCGGTGAGCAGGCAGAATCATTAGCTTGTTGGGCAAAATACTCAGCAACATTTCGTCCGTCCTCACGTTCTGAGTTCGACTTTGCCTTTCATCCTTTCGAGGACGATAAGATATGTACCAAGGGGTCGATGTAATCGACTTACCCGGTCCCTGAAAATTGCTGGCCTTGTGCCAAAATTTTTTCATCAGTATATATATATATATATATATATATATATATATTATAGATATATAAACAATATCCAGAAGCTATGCGAGACTTTTTGAAAAGTTCAGCATATAGACTTAAAGATACTTTATCTCTGAATAATCACCAACAGGTCCAGCCCTTGTTGCGGTGTTGTGGTGGCTCGTGAGACTCAATGACCCTGAAAGCTATGCCAGTGGAGTGCAAGCTCCCGGAAGGACATTCCATTTTGGGCACGTTTAAGGATAGAGTCTAGACTAATATAGACAACCTCTTCCCTATTGTAAAAATGGATTTACGTAGGGCCAACGTCCCGACCTAGAAAAGAGCAAAGTTGCAGAAGAATCGATGACAACCCTAAACCAACAAGACCTGGAAACTGATGGTTTTATAGGCAGCCCAGGGTAGACAACAATGCAGAAAAGTTACCGATGACCTTTGTTCCATAAGGAGCGAAAGGCTTGAGTAAATTACTCTGAAAATACAATCTTCATAGTATTTAGAAGCTTATTAAGACTCATTTTATCCTTAACAGCGATATGACGTGGGGAAAGTACCTCAAAGGCGCATTCTTTATATTGAAATACACACACAGCAGGCTCATACTCATAGAAAACAGTGAAGTGAAACACTTCGATTAACTAAGATTATCCATGCAGTTAGCAGAAAAAAATTCTGTCTAGAGATGTTTAAAAAATCTACATGAACAATGAACAAGAGAGATAACTTCAATGAGATCAGTTACTCGATTTGTTTTTCAAGTAAAGATAATGCAGATGGGAATGAATCTTGTTAAATGTATTTATTTTAGATGAATTCAAGATAATTTACAGCAGAAATCAAGTTATTTGCAAACTCGTGGTAGGAAACCGATGTCCCGTGTAAAGAAAAAAAAATAGTGACACCATTTAAAGTCAAATTAGATATACCAGAACACTCTAAAGTTGTGTCAGACATATATTCAGAAGATTTTATCATCATGGAAAAAATGTCAAAAAAATATTTGGAAGAATAAAAAAAAATAACGTTTGTCTAACGATAAAGATATAATATGCATTTATTGCTAGTATCCTCAAGTAAAGAACTTTTAATTAAGCGAGTGATAGCATATTTGATGCAAGGAATATTAAAACAGAAAATTACTATTTTTTAAAATCTCAGCAACAGTACTTTGGAATAAAGATTTTTGCCAACATAACATGGCAGTCCTGGTTTAGGACGAATGTTGCTGTATTATAGCCCCAGGAGACATCGTCTCCAGCTGGCTAAACGACACGATCTGTGTCCTTATATTTTCGAACGATTAAAACTTCGGCAAGTTACAGTGAAGCAATGTTTCTGTTAAGGATGCCCAATACGGCTTTTAATAATCTTTTTCACTATAAGCATAACAGCCTGAAATTTTGAGGCAGGGGCTGGTCAATTGCGTCGGCCCCGGTGTTTGACTGTGCTGATGAAGGGAAATAACCCGGAAATCATGATACGCAGATATTGTTTTGAGCTGAGTGGGGGTGTTAAATTCCCTTGTTCGAAAATATAAGGACACAGATCGTGTCGTATAGTCAGCTGGAGACGATGTGTCCTGGGGATAAATTACAGCAACATTCGTCCTAAACCAGGACTGCCATGTTATGTTGGCAAAAATCTTTACTCCAATATTAAAACACTTCAATTGGATCAAATCAGTAATAAAAGGAAAATATTAAAAGCCATATCCGAAAAGCTAAAAAAAGAACCAGCGAGCAACGGGGCCGATGCAATCGACCAGCCCCTGCCTCAAAATTTCAGGTGTTATGCCTATAGTAAAAAAGATTATTAAAATCCATATTGGGCATCCTTAGCAGAAACATTGCATCACTGTAAATTGCCGAAGTTTTAATCGTTACATAAATATATAGAATTGCATGGTTGTTGGTCGAAGCGTTGAACGTTTAGTAACAATATAAGTTGTATACTTGTTGACGCAGATAAAAAGAATATTAAATAATTATTAAATAATATTTAATATCATTTATAATTAAATCATTTTAAAAACATTGCTTTCATGATAAATAATAGTTATTTAGCCAGTTGAGTTGCCGATCAAAGAAGATAATAAATATTAATTAAGTAATTAATTAATAATGATTACATAGATCTGAAATAATGCGTATTTCGTAGGAGATGGAAAAATAAATATTCTATTGACTCTTGAGAGGTGAAATACTAGAAAAAATTGCGAGGGCGCAACAAAATATACATGCAGATAATGTAAAATGGATAGTTCAGAGCTTAACGAAAACAACAAATGCATTGTTCAAAGGCAAAATGAATAATAGTATCAGATCGCACAAATAAAGATCAAGAGGTTAATTCTCATAAAGATTATTGTAAATGTAATCTATGTTATTGGCTAAATCATATATAAATTGTTATATGTTATTAAAAAGTAAAAGCAAAATGATTCGACGAAAACTGAAAATTGAAAGAATATGAAAAGTCCAACAATGTAATAAACTGGTAAGCCGCAGATAAGAGGGAAAAATTGAGCGTTTCGGTCAGTACCCTTCAACGAAGGCGTCTACCCAAAATATTAAAATTTTCTTCTTCCTCTCAGTAAACTGATTTATTCCACTTTCGAACTGTTTATACTAAGGAGCGCCTATTGCAATTATTCCCGATGGGTGGAAGCGAAAATGAAAATGATCGTACTCATTATGTGGTGTGGTGGCACAGGAGAGGTAAGCAAGTGAGTACAGCGAAGGATTAGGGAAGACAAGGACAGATACTGTAAGGTCGCTTAAGCTTACGTAACATTACCTTACCTTCTTTTATCTTTTACTTATTATAATCAATTCACTGCAGCGAGAAACCGCCTTGAAAAGTCTAGTCAAACAAATCGATTCCAGTACTTATTTTTTAAAGTTTGATACTTATTTTATCCGGTTCTTTTACCGAACCACTAAGTTACGGAGATATAAACAAACCAACACTGGATGTCAAGCTGTGGTAGGAGACAAACAAACACGAAAAGACACACACGCGTACACACACATATACACACACACACACACACACATATATTTTATGCATAAACGTGTGTGTGTGTATGTGTGTGTGCATGTGTGTATCTGTTTGACAGACTACTTTCAGTTTCCGTCTACGAAATTCACTCACCAGACACTGGCCGGCCCAGAGTAATAATAGAAGACACTTGCCCAGGTGTCGCGCAGTGGTACTGAGTCTGAAACCACGTGGTTGCAAAACGTGCTTCTTAACCACTCGGCCATGCGTGCGCCTGTATGGACACGCCCTGATGTTACGTGAACCAGTCTCCCTGATTTATGTCACGTAATTTACCATACATTCGATTCAGCCAGACATTTGAGATTTTCCCGACACTTCTCAGTCTTCTCATCCTGAATTTTAAAATGGTCTAACCCAAAACGGTGCAACTGTCCTGTTTGTTCCTTTCACAGCGAACGTCCATGTTTATATTCAACAATTGTCAAATCAAAATTTTCTTATTTTTCTTGGTTTCCTGTTGGCTTTCTGTTGGTCTATTTACAATTTACTCCGCTAGTTTCCTGTTTTCCAAAGCTTACCCATGAAGTATGGGGCCCGTTTAACCCTTACACAGGGTGATGGTTTATGTGACATCATGATATCGTCACCATCCTTCTACGTGGTTGAACAACTAATCCCAACTAATCGAGATTCACAGTACGGTTATACTATTCATCCTTTCGATTGCTGAATACAAAACGTTGCTCGTGAGACCTCCGTTTGGGTGATTGTTCTGAGTCACCATCTCACTGTTGTACGCCAACCCGTTACAAGGCTACCTATTTACTACTAAGTGAACTGGAGCAACATGAAATGAAGTGTTTTGCTCAAGAACACAATGCACAGCAGGTCTGGGAATTGAAATCATGATCTCGCGATCGTGAGTGCAACACTTCCTAATCACTTGTCCACGCGTCTTCACTGACATCAAGATATATCTAAGCATTGGTAGGCGTGTCTAGGGGCTGAGCCCTTTCCCAACAAGGGATTGCCATCGATACAGTGGTCATTTTCTGTTATTTGACCCATAATTGGAGTTCTTGACACGTATCAGCACACCTGGCCAAAACGAGTTAGAGGTAGTAATGAATAAGAAGTAAATCTATATTCCTCAAAACTCTTGAGCCCCAAGTTGGAGCCTCACCAACAGATGCAGCTTAATGCTTCGTCGAGAATATAAGTAAGGTAAACTGCTGTTTACTTTATAAAAAGTATATTTTAATTATGGTGTATGCCAGCAAATATAGGACTACAGTTTTAGAATGTGTATGTATGTGTGTTTATGAGTGCATAGGGTATAGAGTAAAGACTCCCCTCGGTCATGAATGACCATGGGATTGCACCAAGAAAGATACCCTCCGAGGCCAAGTCCGGGCAAGGTTGTCTATGGAAGACAGAAACACATTTTTATGGAACCAGGTACATATTCTATCGATATTTTTCGCCGAACCATTGTATTACGAGGACGTAAACAAACCATCACTAGTTGTCAAGCGGTAGCGTAGGATAAACACACACACACACACACACGCATGATGGCTTCCATACAGTTTCCGTCTTCCAAATTCACTAACAAGGCATTGCTCAGCCCGAGGCTGTAATAGAAAGCACTTATCCAAGGTACCACGGGCAGATTGAACCAAAAATCATGCGGTTACAAAGCAGATCTCTTAACCACAAACCCAAGCCTATTTAATTGCTTTTAAATTTTATATTTTAACTTTTTAGCTTAATTTTTCAGGTTTGCTGGAAATCAAAGCGGAAACACTTGGTAAATTATGATGAATTTCGTTTATACTGTTACGAATATAAATACACCCACCCAAGCTAAATTTAGTGTAAATTTGTTTATTAGTTGCTAAAATATGAGTAATTGCCATAAATATCGCTTTATCAAGAGGGAAAATATTTTAACTTGTTTTTAATTTATAAGATACGACTAACTTGTGGCATTCCTGGGTCTCTTGAAGAGTTTCAGCCTCGGGTTGATGATTTAGAACATAAGATATTAACATATATAATGTTGTTTGTTTTAGTTTTTGTTTATAAGTAGGAATAAAGATTTAAAACTTGTCTGTATGTGTGTACAGGAACCCACCTCCTTATCTGCTTAAAGAAATAATGATGAAAGCGATAGTGGTGCAGTTGCAGCGATGGTAGTTGCAGAAGCCGAAAGAAATTGGTAAAAGCATGAAAGGAAAAAATACGTTTTTTCTTATAAACAAATTGCGGAACAAAAACCTATTAGCCGACTTAGCTAGCTCACGTAAATAGTCACTATAGCCTGGATATAAAGCTAATATTAAGAATTGGTGGGCAACAGGCTCGTCAGAAAACATAAACTAGACTGCAGATAGATATATGCATTTGGTAGAGCTGAGCAGAATTAAGAGAAGAATATTGTAAAGTGTTTGTGAGTAGATTAAAAGCTTTATAAAAATCAACGGCGGCAAGGTTTGTAGATTAGAGGTAAGCTTCCAACGATGTGATTCGGTGACTATTTCGATTCATCATTGTAATAGCCATTACCCTGCTCCTTGGGAAAGATAACTGGTTTAATCACCTATTAAAAACAATAGACAGAAACTTGGAATTGCAAATAGTCAAACAGATGAAATTAGGGAGAAAAAGAAATGAAAACTGGAGTTCAAGGAAATTTGTCTTAATCTTTATCACCAAAATCGATTCGATAAAATTATCGTAAAAACATCGTGCGTAATACTATGCTACCATGAGCAGAATGCATCTCGAATCGGCGCCATAAATTGTCTTAAATAAATTACTCTATCATGCGTAATACGCAATGTTGTCCAACTGTTACAAAGGTAGATGATTTACTACAATCCAATATAATAATCTTTTTAGTATTTCATTTTATATAAAATAAATTTATATAGGCGTAGACATATTTGTGTGGCTAAGAAGCTCGCTTTGCAACCACAACTTGGTTCGGGTTCAGTCCTACTGCGTGGCACCTTGGTCAAGTGGTTCGACAAAAAGACCGATAGAATATGTACTGAACTTTAAAAAATAAGTAGTGGGATCAATTTTTACGACTAAAGTATTCAAGGTGGTTCCACAGCATAGCAGTAGTCCAATGACTAAATCAAGTTAAAAGATCTAATACAAATTTTTTTAAAAAATGAAGCCTTTCTACTGGATTAAAACTTGTCACCCTTGGATTACACATACATCTATTCCTAATACTGGTTTTGTGATAATATATTTTTACGCATTATACATAGAAATTTACGATAAATTAGTGTGCCATATGAGAAGGGGTTTGTTACTTAATTTGCTTTCTTCTTTGATATAAGGAGCTTGTCTGAAACGTTACAATCCTTTTCACATAGCACACAAATGATTTCCATTTTGTGAACTTAATTTAATATGATGTTTGGCACTACTTCACTTGGGTGTGAAATAAAAAGAAAATTATCATCTTACTGGGACGAAAGGTTTTCACAATGTCTATAAACTTCTCTAAAGCACGTGTCAGTGAGGGAACCTCTAGGTAGTTGGTCACAAAGCTTGCTTGATGTAACAGCTAAATCTTCTTCAGTTTACATCGTATTGTTTCATATAAACAGGTAACATAAGATAACGTCAGTTCTGAATACCATAAAAGAATAGAATGGTTATGACTAGAATGCTTTAGATAATTCTTCTGTTCACTGAAGATTCATCTGGGCCAGACAGCCATAACTTCTGTAAAGAATGTGAGAGGAGATAAGATTCCTTAGCAGTCATTTACCTGTGACCAAGAAAAAATTCAGAAGTACAGGAGAAACATTGATTTCAAATTTTGGCACAAAGCCACCAAGTTCGGAGTAGGAGTAAGTCGATTACATCGATCCCAGTGCTCAACAGGTACTTATTTTATATACTCCAAAAGAATGTAAGGCAAAGTTGACCTCAACGGAATTTGAACTCAGAACGTAAAAACAGACGAAATGCCAGTAAGCATTTCGCCCGGTGTGCTAACGAAGAAAGGAAGAAATATTACAATAAATCAATAAATAAAATAAATAATAATCATAATAGTAATAATAATGATTATGATTTTTTTTATTTGCCATAGGGGCATTAAATGAGGGGGACATTACAAGTACAGTTTACAATTAGAGTGGGGATTTACATAAAAGATGAGGGGAAGAAAAGGAGGAGAGGGAGGGATAAAAAGTATACATAGTAAAGAAAATATGTGGACGCATTTATGATGCAGTCCTCCTGATGCAAGAGAACTTTCAGCCAAGGCTAATCAAGGAACACTATAGATGCAGGATCACCTTTGCCTAATTGTTGTTCTTCAATACATAAGGAACATGCTTAGAATAAGTTCATATATCATATTTTTGGCTGCAGTCATCCACCTTTTCATTAATTCGTTAGGGGAAGCACTTCCCTCCCCACCCTCACTTTCCTTTCCAAGTGGAGCTTAAAAAGTGTCGATGAGGGATTGATCGAAGAGGATAGTGTCTGTCGTCGATCATTTTAGTAATACCCACCGCACAACCTTTTCGTTATTGTCACCAGACAGAGAAAACACTGCCTGCCGAGCACTATTAATGGTGGACATATGGAGGCGATCTTAACGATGGACTCGTCAATAGTTTTATCCGTCCTCCATGCAATAAGGGCTGTTGGACAGAATTCTACAAGCTATCGATTCTGGACACTGCACGAACGCGGGCAGAACGGTTTCGATGCTCCCGTCTGACAGTACTTTCATACCTGTAGAGTTGGTCACTTTGTAACTGTGACCGTAGCGATCTTAGATATTACTGCCAGGCTAAAAATTTCTGGAAGTTACTCATAATTTTCCCCAGACCAAGAGTCCTTTGGAACAAAT
>NC_142928.1:138847282-138884782 GCF_046866305.1 Octopus bimaculoides
CGCACGTTTCATGCTACTCCAATTTATTTAAGGAATGCGAGCATTACATTAAATGCAATATGAAGAGCAATCTTCAGCTGCACGAAAATGCAGAAAATTACTGTAGAAAAGACATATTATAAATGTGGCAACATTTCAAATCCAAGTGGGAGAGAGAATACATAAAAATCCAAATGTGAGGAAGAATACATAAATCCATCTTGACATAGCCGAGTCTATCAGGGTAGTGATATATATGTATATATATATATATATATATATATATATATATATATATATATATATATATATATATTGAACTTTTACAAGATGGACGGCAGTGACTTACTTTCGAAGTTTCTGTCCTCTCTCTTCTTGAAAAAACTTAATACACATGTACTCTAGAAAAAGTATTGCGTAATTCTTTATTTTGATCTTAAATTGTTTATATGTAGCTTCACGTATAACAAACATTAATTATATATGTACACGTACGAGTGTGTGCGCATGTGTGTATGTGTGTGTGTATATAGATAGATAGATAGATAGATAGATAGATAGATAGATAGATAGATAGATAGATAGATAGATAAATATATAGATATATGAGAGTGTGTGCTCGCTCGTGCGTGCGTGTGTGTGTGGGTATGTGTCAGTTGCTTCGTGTTTTCTAATAAATATTCCAAGAGTTTAACACTTTTATCATCATGTAATATTCTTGTTGAAATAGCGAATAATTTAGCCCAATATATTCGAACTGACAAATACCAGCCCTGCCTCCCCAAAATATTTATGAAATTCTTGGGCACCACCTCTTGTTTTTCTTTTTTTATAAATAAAAACAAAATAGAATTTATTTACATATATTTTGTCTTCATTCGTAATAGTACTGGACATGTTTAAAATGATGGAAACAGTAATTTTGTATGTTGACTGGGTCATCATGCGAATAATAAACACGCGTATAGATTCTGTTACTTCTTTTATTATTATTGTTATTATTAGTCAATTCGTTAGCATTTGATCATTTGATTAATCGATTGTTTGATTAATCTTTTGGTCAATCAATCAGTCAGCTAGATTTGTAGCCATTCACGACCTCATCAATTATATGACTCTCTGTTCCATGTGTGCTAGCAGACAAACCTAGACGATTGATTGATGGACCGACAGATTAGTCGGACAATCGATTAGGTAATTTGTTAAATGCTAACAAATTGACTAATAATAAAATTAGGGAAATAGAACCACTGAATGTGTTTATTTTTGTCATAATGATCCTCCTGCGAAACAACAAAATATGTTTCAGCACACGAGTTCTTATCAAGAATCTTGCAAACCAAATGTAAAAGCCAAACCACATTAATTTTATGAAACAAGATGATTTGAGTTTCCTCATATCTGTTTATCTTTCCTCTGCGTGAAACACTGTTCTACACTCCGGGTTCTATATGCAAAGTTGGGCCTCCCAACTTTGATACACCAAAGACTTTTTTCCTAAATATACGTTACTGAGAATGTGCTGCATCTAATATGTTCGTGTGTCTTTTATGCCATTAAATACGATAATTTATTTATAGTGAATATAAAACTAACATAGAACTGTGAGTAGAGGCGCAATGGCCCAGTGGTTAGTTGTGAGTGTTTATTGAGCGAAAACACCTAAAGCTCCACGAGGCTCTGGCAGTGGGATGGTGGTGAACCCTGCTGTATTATTTCACCATAACTTTCTCTCGCTCTTTATTACTGTTTCTGTTGTACCTGTATTTCAAAGGGCCAGCCTTGTCACACTGTGTCACGCTGAATATCCCCGAGAACTACGTTAAGAGTACACGTGTCTGTGGAATGCTCAGCCACTTGTACGTTAATTTCACGAGCAGGCTGTTCCGTTGATCGCATCAACTGGAACCCTCGACGTCGTAAGCGACGGAGTGCCAACAAGAACTGTGAGAAAACATTACCGCACCGCATCACACTCCTCCCCACTAAATATGAGTAGCACAATGTTAAAGCCTTCAAAGTAGCCCCAAATGCTGGACTTTGCAATCACTGAGGATCTCTCTTGGCGAAAGCACATTCTTAGCTTAGATAGAACTGCATCCTAAGGACTAGCTTTTTCTGTAAGGCCAGAAAATATTTCAGCCCCCAACAGCTGCCTATACTTTGTAAGGACTACAGTTTAATACTGTTCCCAGATTTGGTACTATGCTGTTGCTACACACACAGAGATATCCCAGACAACATTACGTGAAGGTCAACACAGTTAAATCCACTCACTAACTGAAATTTCATTCCGGTTGCTTGCATTCGCGATCCTGTTACTGTGGTCTCTGCCTAAGATGCCTGACCATGAGCATGGTAAGCACAAAAACCGAACTGAAAATAACCATTTCTCTGATGATCTAATATTGAGGCCAGCGCACAATTACACTAACTCCGGTAATTCTAACATCAAATTCAGCTTCTTGCCTTCCATCATTCGTGGGAATGATCTCAAGACATTTAAACTTCTCTGTCTCTTTATAATACATATTGAGTTGCGCTAGGTTTCTTTGAGACAACTAATATCTCAGACTTCTCAACATCAATTTTCTTTCTTGCCTTGCAGCACTCGGTAGCAAACTATATAACTCACGCTGAAAACCACCTTCGATCCTCCGCAAATATCAGCCGACTGATCTGACGGCCACCTAACCATTTATCAATGGAAACACACACGCACACACACATACACACACACATACACACACACACATATATTTTAAATTTGCTTACGGGAAGCGTTTTGAATATGTAAATAAAGCTTCCATTCCATTATGCCGGCCATAGTCTAATGATGCTGACTGGTGAACCAGTTTTTGGAGTTGCATCGCGCTGTGCAGTGTAATCACCCCAGGAATAGAATACGAACTGTGATCTTAAGAGACATGTTTGGGACAGAGAGGCAAAGGCATGTACCATCATACAGGTAAGCTTACCTGTATGATGCTCTGTGACTTTTGATGCTGAAATGATACAACATCTACAGATATCTGAATCACGGTTTCAAGCGTGAGTAAATATTAAAGAAAATTATCTCTTACTTCGTATTTTCCAAAAACGAAATTTAAATCTTTCATTTTCTATAAGAAAGCATAATTTAGTTACTTGGCAGATATCTCCGAGAAATTAAGCAACTTGAACAATCAACTCCAAGGGGCAATAACTCTTGTTGATGCAAAAACAAAGATTTTGGGATTCACTACATTTTAGAATTATGCCTAACATTTCTACAAGAAATTTCAATCGATTTTACTTGTTGAATCAATATGAGATAACTAATACTGCTACAGACATAATTGTTGAACTTTTGAAAATGCTGATAAAAGACTTCAATGACAGATTTAGTGATTTACAGAAAATGAATGTTCCTTTTTAGTTAACTCAACCATTGCTAGTAGACATCTCTGAAGTTCCAATGCAGTTCCAAGAAGAGTTATCAGAATCGCAACATGATGAATCAGTGAATAATTTGTTCAAAATGAAAGGTACCAAGATGTGACTATTTGAGGTAGTTGAAAGTAAACACCCTAACACTGTCATTTCAGCAAAGGAACTTCTCATTAATTTCTCCCTGTTTCATTTAGCTGAGTGTGGCACTAGTATTGTTGGCGATTTTGCTTCAAGCCAAGAGAAACAGACTTGAAATTACAAAACGTGGTGATTTACGGCTAAAGCTAATAAAATTGTCTCTTCGAATCAAGGAAATCATCAGCAGTTTCCAAACACAAGGTTCCCATTAAAGTCATCCACATTTTCTATCATAGTCAATAATGTACTTCTTTTTGTACTCAGTACTTAATAAATGAATCACCAGTAGTTACTGTAGTATTAATTGTGATAAAATATTAAAAATAAAGTTGATTTTTTTCCAGCTACTGGTTGGGCATACATTTTTCTGAAAAGTTATTGTGGGCCTAGGGTAAAATAAGCTGGAAAATACTTATATATAAGACGAAGACAGGTGTATAAACAACAAACGAGTATATTAGTTTAACGCTCGGGAAGGTGAGAAACTCTTTTACGTTTCGAGCCTACGCTCTTCAACAGAAAAGAACACGAGAAAATAAACAGTGAGAGAATAGAAAAGCTTTTGGACCTATCAGTCAATCATGGTACTCCAACTCCCTCTGGTGAGAGATAGATATTATTTTGTAAACACAATATATGTTTTTATGTGCTGCTATTAGTTTCATGTGGTAAGAGCATGCCAGGCAATATTTTTCAACACGTCTGGTGTCCTAGCACAATCATCAGGCACAGCCCACGTGGCATAATGAACAATGATGATTATGCTAGGACACCAGACGTATTAAAAATGCTGTTTGGCATGCTCTCAGCACATGAAACTAGTAGTAGCACATAAATACATATTCTGTATTTATTAAATAATATCTATCATTTTATATATATATATATATATATATATATGTGTGTGTGTGTGTGTGTGTGTGTGTGTGTGTGTGTATGTATTTTGTATATATATATATATATATATATATATATATATATATGTATATATATATATATGTGTATATATATATATATATGTATGTATATATATATATATATATATATATATATGTATGTGTATATATATATATATATATATATATATATATATATATATATATGTATGTGTGTATATATATATATATATATATATGTATGTATGTATGTATTCTCATGCATATAGTTGCATATTTAAATATGCTCATACATACATACATATATATATATATATATATATATATATATATATATATATATATATATATATATATATATATTAAATGATAAAGTTCTGGAAAGTTTTACAGATTTTTACAGTTCCAGTGATGGATTGGACCTGTAGTCTTCGAATTACCTTTCTCCTTTCTGGTTTTGAGAAGCCTAATTTCTCAAAATTGGTATTTAGGCAGTGTATTACATATCCCTGAGCCCCAATAATTACAGGTATAAAACTGAACTTGTAATCTAGATAGAGTAACTGCAGATTTCACAATAGTTCAGCGCAGGTGTTCTCTTTTTCATTGATCTTCAGCTTAATTTTAACATCCGTTGGGCAGCTATTTCCCACAACTATGCACCTTTATGTATGTATGTATATATGTATGTATGTATGTATGTATGTATGTATGTATGTATGTATGTATGTATGTATGCATGTATGTATGTATAGAATTACGACCGTTTCGCAACATGCATGCAGTTTTAATTTCAGTACACAAGAAATTATACGTACGTGTTTGCTTTAATATGTCTGCTCAGCATTGTTTATTCAAAAATCCCCATAAAAAAAAAAAACATTTGCAGAAAAGCAATCGATAAAAAATATGCTTCAGTTAGGAAAATGTGTTTTCCAGTATTTGTTCTTTTATTCATATTTTGTGTAATTTACTACGAGAAAATTTGTTATATCTGCTGGAGATTAACAGCCCCATTCGGACGTTCTTTCACCCAAACATCTTTCACTCAGTGTTTGTTACAAAAAGTGCAAAAAAAAAAAAAAAGATAGCGCTGATATTATTACCAGTAATGTAGATATGGTATATTTCTCCCTCTTCTCTCTCTCTCTCTCTCTCTCTCTCTATCTCTCTCTCTCTCTGCCTCTCTGTCCCTCCTTATAATTAAAGGATTTGAAACAGACGAGTTTGAATCGTAATAAATACTTAATTCCTAAATTTAGTTTATTTTCCCTCGTGCAAATTAAGATATACGTATGTATGTATGTATGTATGGATGTATGTATGTATGTATGTATGTATGTAAATTTTAATATGAATATATATGTGTATAATATGTATATTTATGTAGGTAAAACAGGTTTACTCCCACATATATAGGAATATAAGGAAATTGTTTTGGGAGTTGCTCATTTACTCTTTTATTTGTTTCAGTCATTTGACTGTGGCCATGCTGGAGCACCGCCTTTAGTCGAACAAATCGATCCCAGGATTTACTCTTTGTAAGCCTAGTACTTATTCTTGCGGTCTCTTTTTGCCGAACCGATAAGTTACGGGGACGTAAACACGCCAGCATCGGTTGTCAAATAAATGATGATGGGGAGAGGGGGGACAAACACAAACACACAAACATATACATGTATACATATATATATACGACGGGCTTCTTTCAGTTTCCGTCTACCAAATCCACTCACAAGTCTTTGGTCGGCCCGAAGCTATAGGAGAAGACACTTGCCCAAGATGCCACGCAGCGGGACTGAACCCGAAACCATGTGGCTGGTAAGCAAGCTATTTACCACACAGCCACTCATGCATGCGCGCGCGCGCGTCTCTGTGTGTGTGTGTGAGTGTACACACATACACACACCACACACACGCACCCCCCCCCCCCCACACACACATTTCTAAGGAGTCGAAATATAATTTGCTCAGGGCGCCAGTAAACTTGAAATCAGCCCTGTGCCTATTAAACGTAGATACTCTAATACTAGTTTAATGGATCGATCCAATCGATTTTTCTCTCGTTCCCAAATTTATGGACTTGTGCCTTTCTTAGAAATTTTTATTACGAACAGCTTAAAACTCTCATAACATGAAATAACTTTAAAAAAACAAAACAAAAAGAAAAACGAAATAAAAAAATGTTGTTATGATTAAAATTACAGCGTCTATTTCTATAAAATTAGCTAAGATTCTGTGTATTAGTCAGGGGCGTTTAGTGCATCTAAGAACTATCAAATATATATCCTATACTAGGTTAGTGAACAGGCGTTACATCTCAGGTCAATGAGTGCGCTTAGCTGACTACTGTCTCTGGAGTGTAATGATAGCATCTGTAACAGGAAGAGAATCGATTAATATTGCTGTACAGTTTCGGTAAACAAAATCGGTATATTTAGCTTAAATTATTATCAACTTAGAAGGTACATGCAGAATATTCTACTAGGCATGGAAAGTACAGAGTAATTAGAACCGTCTAGGAATAAACACACCCACACACACATCCACACGCACACGCGCGCACACACACACACACACGCGCGCGCGTTTGTGTGTAAATATGTAAGTATATCTATCTATATATATATAAATGAGAATGTGTGTCTGTCTGTCTGTCTGTCTGTCTGTCTGTCTGTTTGTCTGTCTGTGTGTGTGAATCCCTAAAATTCGAGAACTACGCAACCAATTTCATTCAAATTTTACACATGTCTTACTTAGGGTTCCAGTTGTGTTTTAGTAAAAACATTTTTTAACTTCTTGCAGAGTTCGAGCACACGGCAACATAATATCTCTTCCACTATTTAAGTATTACGTGTCAAAAGTGAAACAAAAACACTCATGTCAAATACTTTCACTTTAAAAATAAAACTATTCCAATAACTGAAACAATCACATTTCGATACTGTAGTGACAGATACTTTCACAGAGAGAGAAAGAGAGAAAGAGAAAGACAGAAAGAGAGAGAGAGAGAGAGATGTATATGTATACATATACATGTATATGTACACCATTTCGATACTGTAATGACAGATACTTTCAGAGAGAGAGAGAAAGAGAGAAAGAGAGAGAGAGAGAAAGAGAGAGAGAGAGAGAGAGAGAGAGAGAGAGAGAGAGAGAGAGAGAGAGAGAAAGATGTATATGTATACATATAGATGTATATGTACACCATTTCGATACTGTAATGACAGATACTTTCAGAGAGAGAGAAAGAGAGAAAGAGAGAGAGAGAAAGATAGAGAGAGAGATGTATATGTATACATATAGATGTATATGTACACGTATATGTATAGATATAGAGAGAGAGAAAGAGAGAGAGAGAGATGTATATGTATACATATAGATGTATATGTACATGTATATGTATAGATATAGAGAGAGAGAAAGAGAGAGAGAGAGATGTATATGTATACATATAGATGTATATATATATATAAATATATATATATATATATATATATATAGATCTATATGCATACATGTATATGTATACATATGTGTAGATGTATATATATATATATATAGATGTACATGTATTATGTACACATATATACATATATACATGCATACAGATATCTATACATATATACACCCATCACACACACATACACATGCACACAAACACACACATTAGTCATTTGTTTTCTTATCCAAAACTATGTCAAAAGTACTGAATGGATCTTTATGAAATTTGGAAATTATATTCTTTGCATAACGGCCATAACTCCCATGAAAATTCATATATTTTTGATGTTGATGAAATTTTAACCCGAACATAACAGATGAGCATTATTTGTAATTCAACGGTACAACATTGTATGACTACCCTTTCAGATATACTTTCATTGTGATTTCTGCAATGTGGTGCATAAATTGTCAAGTAAATGAGACACATCTTTGCCTCCACTGATTCACTTGCAAAGTGTTGAGTAAAATTATTTCGTTGCAGACCTCCGGCCATTTTGTTCTGTTGTTAATTCTGTAGATGACCTCAAACACAAAGTCTTTCCCAACTTTAAACAAAACTACCAAAATCACAATTGGCTATGTGAAAGAGCAATATTAGCTCCAAAAAACGTAGCTGTTACAAAAATTAATCAACAACACCTGATGCATTCTCTTCCCGGCAATCTTCAAACTTACAAGTCTGTTGATACAGTTCCAGATACAAATGAAGTGGTGAACTATCCTCCTGAATTTCTCAATTCGTTGGAGCCTCCAGGACTACCTCCCCACATATTATCACTTAAAGTTGGAACGCCTGTTATGCTGCTCCGCAATCTGGAACCACCAAGACTTTGCAATGGAACACGACTCGTGATAAAGAAAATGATGTCACACGTTATCGAGGCTACCATTCTTTCTGGATGTGCAAAAGGGGATGACGTCTTTATTCCAAGAATTCCTCTTACTCCATCAGGAGCAGACATTCCTTTTACATTCAGAAGACTACAATTCTCCCTTCGTGTGACTTTTGCCATGTCCATAAACAAATCTCAGGGTCAAACACTGTCTGTAGTTGGTCTTCTCTTTGAAGAGCCCTGCTTCTCACATGGACAACTGTATGTTGGCTGCTCAAGAGTGGGCAGCAAAAAAAAAACCTATTTGTATATGCTCCACAAGGGAAAACAAGGAACATTGTTTACAACGAGGTGTTATAATCACAACAGCAAGAAAGTATGTACATGATCACCTTCTTTTACGAAACTTCATTGACTTTCATATATTTATATTGATATACATATATATACGTGTGTTTGGGTGCGTGTGTGTATATACATCTCTATATATAAAGATGATGCGTAGTCTAGACGGCGTTTTTAGATTTCATTATTCTCTTTAACCCGGGCAACGCCGGGTATTTCTGCTAGTATTAAATAAAAAGGAATTCAGCTGTCAAACGTTTTCTTATGGTTCTTGTTTTTACTAGATTTGCGCGTGAAGTACTTTACAGAAATTTTTAAAATAATAATATTACTTAATAATACTAAAAACATATTTTCAAGTTGGCACTCGGTCGGTTACGACGACGAGGGTTCCAGTTGATCCGATCAACGGAACAGCCTGCTCGTGAAATTAACGTGCAAGTGGCTAAGCCCTCCACAGACACGTGTACCCTTAACGTAGCTCTCGGGGATATTCAGCATGACACAGTGTGACAAGTCTGACCCTTTGAATTACAGGCACAACAGAAACAGGAAGTAAGAGTGAGAGAAAGTTGTGGTGAAAGAATACAGCAGGGTTCGCCACCAGCCCCTGCCGGAGCCTCGTGGAGCATTAGGTGTTTTCGCTCAATAAACACTCACAACGCCCGGTTTGGGAATCGAAACCCCGATCCTATGACCGCGAGTCCGCTGCCCTAACCACTGGGCCATTGCGCCTCCACATATTTTCAAGTACTTTATACATAAAGGCATAGGCATGGTTGTGCGGTAAGTAGTTTGTATCTTAAACACATGGTTTCGGGTTCAGTCCCATTACGTGGCATCTTGGGCAAATATCTTCTACTATAGATCGAGCCGACCAAGACCTTGTGAGTGGAATTGGTAGACAAAACCTGAAAGAAGACAGCCGTGTATATATGTGTGTGTTTGTGTGTGTCGCCCACCACTGGGGTCAATTCATTCGATTAAGAAATTCTTCAAGGCAGTGCCCCAGCATGGCCATGGTCTAATGACTGAAATATGTAAATGGTAAAGTCAGAAGGCACGTGGCTTAGTGGTTAGGGGTACTCGGCTCACGGTCGAAAGGATGTGAGTTTGATTTCTGGTAGCGCGTTGAGTCCTTGAGCAAGACACGTTATTTTACATTGCTTCAATCTACTCAACTGGCAAAAAATGAGTCGTACATGTAATTCAAAGGGTCAGCATTGTCACATTACGTGTTACGCTGAATCTCCCTGAGAACTACATCAAGGGTACGCACGTTTCTGGGGTACCCAGCCACTTGTACGTTAATTTTACGAGCAGGCTGTCTCGTTGATGAGATCGACTGGAACACTCGTCGTCGTAACCGGTGGAGTGCATAGCTGCGATGCATTAGTAAGAAGCTTGCTTCCTAACCAAGTGGTCTTTGGTTCAGTCCTACTGCGTGGTATTTTGGGCAAATTTCTACTATAATTCCGGGTCGAACGAAGCCTTATGAGTGAATTTGGTAGACAGTAGACGGGAACTGAAAAAAGGCCCATCGTACACACACACACACACACACACACACACACACACACACACACACACACACACACACACTTTCTCTCTCTCTCTCTCTCTCTCTCTCTCACACACACACACACACACATACACACATGCACACACACATGTATACGGGAGTGGGTGCCTTTGTGTTTGTCGACCACCACCGCCGCTTCACAACGGATGTTGTTTAGTTTACACCCCCGTAATATTAGCGGTTCGGCAAAAAGCTTCTGGCAGAATAAACACAGGCTTAAAAATTAGTACTGGTGTCGATTTGTTCGACTAAAACCCTTCAAAGCAATGCCCCAACATGGCCGCAATCTAATGACTGAAACAAGTAAAAAATAAGAAGATAAAAAAAAATACTTTTTATATTCTAGTCTATGAATATGAATATTTTAAGCTGCAGACAGTTATTAATTACTTGTTTATCGAATAAATGAAAATATAGTCATTAAGGTTTTATACTTAGAATGTTTGTAGTTCTCGCATTTTTTAAATATTTTATCACTTTCACAGCACAACAAAAGCTGAGGCGGCGCTGGTCTGGCAGAATAATGAGGACGTTGGCGAAACATGGCATGCAGTATTTATTCCTGTTTTTTATGTCCTGGGTTCACCGAAGTCAACTTTACTTCCTAGATCATAACGTTTCATTTAAAGGCGGCGTACTGGTAGAATTGTTAAGTCGTCAGACAAAATGCTTGGCGGTATTTTCGGCAAATTTACATTCTGAGGTTCAAATTCCGCCGAGTTCGACTTCGTTTTTCATCCTTTGGCGTCTATAAAATCAATACCAGTTGATTTAATCGATTACGCATTGCCAGACAGTTTCAGACATTGTTTCAAATTCTGGCGCAAGGACAGCAATTTTGGGGAGGGTATAAGTCAATTACACTGACCCCCATCCCCAGTACTCGACTGGCACCTATTCTTATTTCATTATTGTCCACAAGGGGCTAAACATAAAGGGGACAAACAAGGACAGACAAGGTATTAAGTCGATTACATCGACCCCAGTGCGTAACTGGTACTTAATTTATCGACCCCGAAAGGATGAAAGGCAAAGTCGACCTCGGCGGAATTTGAACTCAGAACGTAACGGCAGACGAAATACCGCTAAGCATTTCGCCTGGCGTGCTAACGTTTCTGCCATCACGCCGCCTTTTCTACTGGTACCTATTCTATCAACTTCATGGAAATCGTGAAAATCAAATTCCCTCGCACTGTGATAGTCTTTGGGTGTGTCTCCAGGGTGTCATGCCACCCGAAATCTTTGAACAAGGCCTCAAAGTCGACCCTCGACGGCATTTGAACTCAGAACGTAAAGACGGACGAAATACCGCTAAGCATTTTTGCAGCGTGCAAAAGTCTTGTATTCAAACCAAGATTATTCCTTAATCAATCAATAAAATAGCAATCAAGTACTGTAGATCAATATAATCAACTATAAACCTCTCTCACCACTAAATTCGAGGCTTTGTATCTATATAAGAAATCAGTGAATCAGCAGGGTCGTTTAAAAGTCAGTATTTCTTCCGGTTTCTGAGTTCGAAACCTGCTGAGGTCAACATTACTTTTCCTTATTCCGTGTTCGATAGGATAAAGAACTAGTCATGTACTGCAGTCAACATAATCGACCAACACCCTTCCCCCAAATTTCGGGCTTTGTGTCTTCATTTGTTTCTTTATCTTTTAGTTCAGCCATTGTGACCATGCTGGGGCACTGTCTTGAAATGATTTAGCCTAACAAATCGATCCCTGCACGTATTGCTGAATCACGAAGTTACGGGGGTGTAAACAAACCCACATCGGTTGTCAAGCTATGGGAGATGAACAAATACAGATACACGCATCTATCTATCTATCTATACATACATACATACATACATATATACAGACAGACAGATATACACAAATATACATATACACACATATACACACATACACACATACATACACACATACATACATACACATACATACATACATACATACATACATACATACATACATACATACATACATAGAACGTTCAGGCTAAATTTGACGATATTCTGTATCTCTTATTTTTCAGGAACTGCTTGATGTATTGGTGAGCAGTCAACGGCGTTGGAGAGCATAAAGATTGAAGTTGAGAAAAAGTTAGCTGACATTGAAGATTGAAAGCCATCTGAATATTGAAAAAGGAGTTACCTGTATCATGATGATTCATGCTGGGTATTAAAATGCCGACATCATAACCGCTGCTCAGTGCTCTGCAAACACTGTAAAAGCCGTATGACGTGACATGGACATCGTGAAAATCAACTTTCTCCACACTGTGATGGTCTTTGGGTGTGTTTCAAGGGTACCATGCCGCCCGAAATCTTTGAACAGGGTCTCAAGCTCAATTCAGACGGCTACGTAAAGCTGCCGGAGACTGTGGCCAAACCCTGATTGGAGTTGGTTGTTGCTGGAATCCATATGTGTGGCATCAGGATTCGGCTCTTTGCCATACTTCTCAAAAGAGTCAGAAGTGGTTATCGGAGAATTTCAACGATTAAACCAGCCCCAATTTCTGGCATCCTAATCCTACCGATTGTAACCCCATGGATTAGTATGTGTGGGGCACGGTTGAGAAAGATACCAACCGCCCTGCCCACAGCACTAAAGCCGAGCTGGTAGCCAAGATCAAAGTGTTGTTCGAAGACCAACCCCCGGGGACACAGTGAGGAACGCATGCACCAGATATTCTGGAGCCGCCTTGAGGCTGTGGTGGAAGCTAAGGGCAGCTACTTGCACTAAATTAATATCTCCATAGTCTAGTCGATATTTTTGATTTTTAAAAATAGTTTTATTTTGGATAGGATATTGTGTTTCCTTTTCCTTTTATGCAAACTGTCAAATTTAGCCCGAACACCAAGTATGCACTCACACACACACACACACACACACATGTATGTATGTATATGCGCAAAAGTGGGTGTGTGGTAAGTAGCTTGCTTACCAATCACATGCTTCGAGCTCAGTCCCACTGCGCGGCATCTTGGTCAAGTGTCTTCTACTATAGCCTCGGGCCGATTTAAAGCCTTGTGAGTGGATTTGGTGGACGGTAACTGAAAGATACCTGTCGTGTATATATATATATATATATATATATATATATATATATATATATATATATATATATATATATATATATATATATATATATATATATACATGTTTGTGTGTGTATGTGTATGTGTTTGTGCGTCTGTGTTTTTCCCTCTTGCCAACCGATGTTGGCGTGTTTACGTCTCCGTAACTTAGCGGTTCGGCAAAAAGACACCGATAGAATAAGTACTAGGCTTACAAAGAATAAGTCCTGGGGTCGATTTGTTTGACTAAAGGCGGTGCTCCAGCATGGCCGCAGTCAAATGACGGAAACAAATACAAGAATTAAAAAAATATATATATATATATATATATAGATAGATAGATAGATAGATAGATAGATAGATAGATAGATAGATATGTGTATGTCTGTGTGTGTGATAACCTATTTTCCTCTAATCTGACCTGAGGTGGAAAAAGCTGTGTGCACTTCAAAGCGTTGTAGTTTTTATAAGAAACGATTGAGCAAAGGGAAACGCCTAAGGAATACGACACAGTTTGGTGTACTAAGACAACGTGAACAGTAATACAAATAGAAAATACACGCACGTGCACACACACAGAGGCACACACGCATTTGTACTCGAAGATGTACAAATGATCGAAAAGAATCTATGAAGAAGGCTTTGTCTACGAAGTGGATGGCTTTTGGACATAGTTTCAAATGAGAATTTGATGAAAAAAAGCCTCTTGAGAAACGTAAATGGTATTCTATCAATATGTATGTATGTATGTATGTATGTATGTATGTATGTATGTATGTATGTATGTATGTATGTATTTATGCGCCTATGTGTGCGTAGCAAGAAAGTAAAAAGAATTTGAATTAGACACAGAGAGAGAGAGAAATGGGGTGCTGAAAAGAGGGGGAAGAGGGATAAATTAAGGGGAAACTGAAGAAATGAAGTCATAAACTTATGTCTTTATCAAGCACTAACACATCTACTCAACTACCACTTCATTTCAACCCTCAGTCTTTCAACATTTCTTTTCTTGAACCCCAACCCCCAACTCCTGCGAAAGACCGCAGAGCCGGGATTTTTAACTATATTTTTATGCGTTATTTTGGGACAGTGTTGACGCTTGTGTTTGAAAAGTAACAAGCATGCATGTATGTATGCATGTATGTATGTATGTATGTATGTATGTATGTATGTATGTATGTATGTGTGTGTGTGTGAGTATATATATATGTATGTATGTATGTATGTACGTATGTATGTATGTAGTAAGAAGCTTGCTTCCCGACCACATGGTTCCGGGTTCAGTCGTCGTACTAGTTTTAGTTGTTTTACGCCTCCCACTACCACCACCGATCATTTCTGTTCTCGGAGATCCATAATCAAAAGTATTCTAGCTATGACTTCTCCGCTTCTTGTATATCTTGCACGACGTTATCAAATGCGATTGGTTTTCTTTTTGTCTAGAAGAAAGGGTGTGATTTGAGAAGAGATTTAGTCGTTATTTCTAGCAGATCAAATAACCACATAAAGGCCATTGCTATATTGTAGGCATGACTTTCTCTAATGTGTACTTTCAATGTTTTAGTTTTGTTGAATGAGACTAGGAAGCCATTTTATCATTACGAGATGTTTTTAAATGATTCTATTCATGCCGCGAAGCATTACGGTTTTCACACTTCCATGATATATTACAAAATTATAAATAAAATAAAATAATGGCAAAGCAAACTGATCTGCGTTCATGAAATGGAGTTTTGATAAGAACTTTAAAAAGTCTATTTCGGGTGTTTATCTGTAATGATAAACCATAGCATTTGCAGAGAGATAGAAAAGAGAGATATGTTTCTCAAAACACTACGTAGATTGATATATATCGTTGCTGATTTTTGATTCTATAGACCCAAAGTAGAGAAGGAAAGTGCAGTTTTGATTCGAATTTCATCATCGTGAAATATTAGAGCTATGAATGGGTAACTGATGTGATGCAGTAGTTAAGTTCTCTTCATGCTGATTGTTATCCGGAATGTTTCTGATGATTCTTTGAACATGTCGACTATTTTCATTTTTCTTGTAGTTCTCCTTTTATTGTTAGAGAGGGTTTTAAAGACGTGATTTTTGGTAGGGATGTTATAGAAGTTTTAGATTTAAATACTTAAATATTATCAAGTTGATCTAGTGATGTGCAAAATTGGGCTGGAATACTGACATGAGTGAAATGTATGCTCCAACATAAGGGAATAAAATCTGCTTAAACAATAAAGGATTTTAAATAGTTCAATGCTCGAAATTTCTATAAACCCTAAATATAAATAAGAAATATGTATAAAATCTTGAAATATGGACAATACTAACCGTTGTGACACTCGGAAATATTTACAGCATTGAGAATATATAGCAAGTGAAATTCAAACCAGCTAATAAATCTTCCTAAGTCCAGAAGTTCTCCATTGCCTTTGTAGTAGCTTTCACCATACTTATATATTTATAGCAGTTCTTAAACTAAAACAAGTTGAACATTATTACTAAAGCGAATTCATTTATACGCACACTATTTTAAGGCATTGTGAAAATGTTTATTTGATTTATTTGAATGCGTTGGCTTGTGTTATCTGTGAGATAGAAAAAAGCTTTCAGCTTATATAAAATAATTCTTTTAAGTAGGGTATCTAATAATTTATAAACATCATATTTCAATGAATTCTTTGTTGGAGAAACGTAGATAGTTTTCTGTTTGAAGTAAAGTTCAGTCTGGATCTCCCCACATTTCGTTTTTATTGTAAGGCACGCAAGATACTTACATAATTCGAATTTTACCAGATTATTAATAACTTTGATAAAAACCTTCTTGAAACTATCAATCACATTGAAACTATTAATCTCGTCACTTATTGTGACAACAGATTTCCTTTGATCAGTTTTAGTCATACGACTCTACTCGTTGAAACTATCGACCGCTGTGATAGTTATACGTCATCGTTCTTAATTTATGTTAATTTATGTCAGTTATCATCAATAAGCACTGTGAAAATTTAGCCTACATGAGAGTCTCAACGTAGTAACTCGATTTTTGTTAAAACCAACACATATCTTTCTCAACTCACGCACTGACATAGAAACGGAACACAGCTTAAAGATATTATGCCTGAAAATAAAATTAGATTGTCACAACTAAAATTCTTATTCAATTATAGATCTATTCGATCGGATCTGACCAGGGGCTCAAAAACGCATAAAAATTAATCCCGTGCATACAGAGGAAACCAAATTCAACTGTTTTGCTTTAGAAGTCAATAATCTAGATATTTAAAGCGTATTTCTTAATATACAGCTAAAACGTCGCATCGAGTCATGAGGTACAGGCATAAAATGAAATTGATCTTAATTACAATTTTCAGACGGCTTAATCAGAAGAGTAAAGATAGTACTCATGATCTTTCTTCAGGGACTCTGAGACTTATGAGGGAAAGGATAAGGAACCACGATTCATGGAATACTGCACTAAGAAGCAGCGTATCAAGTTATCCTTAGATTAAAGACTTGATATAAATACTTTCAAGAGAGTGGATACCATTAAACGCACCCGAGGTCCACATGGTGGTGTTAAACTGGACGTCTTCGAACGATTCTATTAGCATATTACTTTTTTTTTCTACTCGAAGCTAGCCATAAAAATGTGGTAGGAATTTGTCCGCAACTATTTTTACAACACAAAAAGGCCATTTCAGAAGAGAGGAAACAACCCCAATATTTATGTCAATATTGGAAGACTGAAAAGCAAAATTGAGTGTAGCAGGATTTGAAGTTAGAGTCCAGAAAGCCGGAACAAGTGCTGCTTGGTGTCCTATTCGACGTTTTAATGACGCAGCCCATTTACCAACTACATGGTATATTACTGGTATCTATTTCATCCACTCCAGTTGGGAGAGTGTCTAAGTTAACTACTGCGGGATTGAAATCCATTGATAGCACTTTAAACACCAAAACATCTTACTGGACACATCTCAGACATTCGGCATAAGTCTCTTCGTGTTTTATCATTTAAATCACATAATTAACAACTTCAGAAAATAATTTTCAGACGTATTTTACTTTTAATCTTTTATACCTTCTTATTTTGTTTTACTGTCTCAATGTTTATATTTAAAGTTAAATGGCGATAGAGAGAGGGCGGTATAGAGAGGACGATAGAACGAGAAAGTGGGAGAGAGAAAGAAAAAATGATTGAAAGGTTTCAAACTAATTTACTTATTTGTAATATTGCCTGTCTAATGCTTCCCTCATATTTACATTCTCACGCAGAATGTTAAAAGAATATGACTGTAACTTGAGACAGTAAAGAGATTGATAAGGAGATAGTCTATATCTGTCATGTCTACGTGATATCTCTATGGCTTGTTCAAAATGTCAAGTCGTCTGCTTCTTGCATGTCAATTTTCAAAAGTCAATTGTTGATTCATTGATTTTGTAAATAGCAGCACGGAGAAAGTAAATTATTTCACTGAAATAATATAGCAACAACAGCAACAGTAACAACTAGTCACAATTGAGAATAAACTCTGTGTGTATGTGTGTGTGTGTGTGTGTGTGTGTGTGTGTGTGTTCGTACACAAGCATGTATAGATGCATACATATACACCCACAGTGAGTCACACACACACACACACACACACACACACACACACATACACACACACACACACACACACACACACACACACACACACACACACACACACACACACATTCTTCTGCACTGAAAAGTAAACAGTTCGCAATTTCATTTTAAAATGTTTGAGCTTTAAAGTTAGTTATCGATTCTTCGTCGGCATCAACAATGACCTGTCAATTTATCGATCAACTGAATTTATATTCGTAAAATTAACATATTAGTGGCTGAGTATTCCAAGGACAGATGAACCCGTTAACGTAATTCTTAAGCCAAATTACCCATTACACAACATGACAAAGCTAGACCTAAAGAGAGGGATCGATCCGAGTACTGTCCTTGTATTTTATCTATCAACCTCGAAGAATAAAAAGAAGTAGAGTTTAATCAGCAAGTTTTGAACTCAGAATGCAGGAATGAATACCTTGTAGCGTTTTATAGGACGCTATTACGACTTGATGGAGGTGCTATGGCCCAGTGGTTAGGGCAGCGGACTCGCGGTCATAGGATCGCAGTTTCGATTCCCAGACCGGGCGTTGTGAGTGTTTATTGAGCGAAAGCACCTAAAGCTCCATGAGGCTCTGGCAGGGGATGGTGGCGAACCCTGCTGTACTCTTCCACCACAACTTTCTCTCACTCTTATTCCTGTTTCTGTTGTGCCTGTAATTTAAAGGGTCAGCCTTGTCATACTGTGTCACGCTGAATATCCCCGAGAACTACGTTAAGGGTACACGTGTCTGTGGAGTGCTCAGCCACTTGCACGTTAATTTCACGAGCAGGCTGTTCCGTTGATCGGATCAACTGGAACCCTCGACGTCGTTACCGACTTGGTTAATTTGTCGCCTTGAGATACATCACTACTGGAAAATAGATCTGGTATTACAAGACAACTAAGGAACTTTACATAAGGACCCAACCTGTTAAGAACGGTAGCCATTCACTCAAACATACCTCTCTGTCTCAAAGAAAAGGAAACATTTGATGTCTTCTTGGATTACAAAATCCTTCGATCAGGGCCAGCTGTTTTTAAGGGGAAGGGTAAGTCGAATACATCGACCTCGGTACTTGACTAGTACGATGAACGTCAAAGCGGAGAATGAAAGAAGAACGTAAAAAGCCGGAAGAAATGCCACTAAGCATTTTGTTCGGCGTGATAGCGATTATGTCAGCTTACCTCCTTTCCTGGATACATTAATCCTTTCCACTATAGGCACAAGACCTGGAATTTTAGGGGAGGGGTTAGTTGGTTACATCGGTCCTAGTGCTGAACTGGTGCTTATTTGATCGATTCCGAAAGGATGAAAGATGAAGTCAACTTTGGTGTAATTTGAACACAGCATGTAAAGACGGACGAAATACTGTTAAGCATTTTATCCCGTATGATAACGATTCTGCATCCATGCCTCCTTTCCTGGATACAATAATGGTTGGAAAAAAAAAGCCATGAGATTGTTATGGCTGGAAGATAGTAGTAGACAAAAATGTTTCTTTAATCTATCATTTGGTTTGTACCGTTGGTCAGAATTTTGGTCATAAGCCTGCTCTGTCAGGGATGACCACGAACTTAAAAGAAAAAATATCAACAAAACAGCTACAACAAAAGCAACAATAACACGGCCACGAAGAGGAGTCTACGTAGTCACTTGACTGACCTACGAGAAAGAGTAGCCAAATTTTCCTTAAATCACATCCTACCGGAATGCTTTTGATCGGACGTCTTTCCGAACTGAGCTCAACCAACAAAAACAATTAGAATAAGACAAAAAAAAAAAAAAGGGTGGGATAGATTTGCGGCGTCGTTAGAACGTCGAATATGCCGTTTTGTGTTTACACAGCCTTTTACGTTCTAGGTTCAGAAATTAGATTTGCTTTCATTGGGGTCGATAAAATAAGATACTAGTGAAATCCCGATGTTGAGACGGGGCCTTGATGAATGCCATGAGGCATGAAAGTATATATATTAGCCTTTATAGATTTAATTCTCTGTGTTTGATACTCAATATTTCATATATTCAATAAGACATTCAATACTTCATTTCATTTTACTATTTATATTATATATTCCATATTCTATATCCCACATTAATTTTATAAGAATATAAATAAAACATAAAAAACAGACAGAGTTGGAACTCTTTTAAATAATATAAATATATATATATATATATACACGAATGTGTGTGTGTTGTAAATGCTATATCATGCGCCCTCAAATCCTAATGGATTATATACAGCTTATTGTTATATACAGCTTGACCTGGGCATTTTAGGCCCGGTAGCGCCTATCCTTCTCCAGGTCCGACTACAGCGGATTTTTCTCAGAGAGAGAGGGAGAGAGAGAGAGAGAGAGAGAGAGAGAGAGAGAGAGAGAGAGAGAGAGAGAGATAGGAGAATCGAACTAAGCACAGGACTGGTACCTTATCGATCCCAAAAAGGAAGAAAGTTGACCTCGATAGGATTAGAACTCCGAGCATAGAAAGCCTGAGCGATTGTCGCAAAGCAATCTATCCGACACTCTAGCTTTAGCAACTAGTCGCCATACACACACACAAAAAAAAAACCTTTTACATATATATGTATGCATATATCTATATATATATATATATATATATATATATATATATATATATATATATATATATATGTATATATATATATATATATATATATATGTATGTGTATATATATATATATATATATATATATATATGTATGTGTATATATATACATATATATATATATATGTATGTGTATATATATATATATATATATATATATATATGTATGTGTATATATATATATATATATATATATATATGTATGTGTATATATATATATATATATATATATATATATATGTATGTGTATATATATATATATATATATATATATATATGTATGTGTATATATATATATATATATATATATATATATGTATGTGTATATATATATATATATATATATATATATATATATATATGTGTGTGTGTGTGTGTGTGTGTGTTTGTGTGTGTATGTTTGTATACATGTGTACACATACACACACTCACACACATATATGTATATAGTATCTCAAACATCGCAAGGCATTTTGCCCGATGCCTACAGTATCTAGATAAATATGTGGATTTTAGAAGGCGTTGTCTTCCGTATAGAGCTATTCATTAAAGAGACATTTCTGACTTGTAACTACTGTCTTTCAGTTGTTACAAATTATGTCGACTATTTGGAAACGATGTTTTGCAATATCTATTTTGGTACTGATGTAAATAGTTGAGAAAAACTAGTCGGTTATATTAGACCGATCTTCGAAGATCGGTGAAGGTGAGTGGCCTAACAGCTAGGGATGTTGGTCTCACAATCATAAGGTGTGGGTTCGATTCTAGGATCAGGCGATATGTTGTGTCTTTGAACAAGGTACGTAATTACACGTTGTTCCAGACTACTTTACTGAAAATGAGTACCATCAAAATGTTGGTGCAGAGTTTTCACTTTCATCCACCTGCCATTTCCTCCATGTTCCGATGGGTTGAGAGGAGGAGGACCGAGATAGTGTCTATGCCCGCTTGTGACGACATCGGCAACTAAGACAATTATTGAAAGCGTCGTTCAAATCATCAGGTCATATTTGCTTTCGAGTGACTGCTAAGATATTTCTAAACTCCCTTTAAAAAAAAATCGAAGGTGGCGAAATGGCATAGTCGTTAGAAAATCGAACGATGTTTTGAGATATTCGTTCTAATTGCCTTAATTCCAAATATCGCCGAGTAGTAATGGAGTTGAACCTTCATCCTTCTCCTCTTCTCTGGAAAACATTCGGCTGTGGTTAGATCAGGCGTTGAAAGGAATGAGCTCCGTTAGATTTATAACTGACAGGGCTAGCTGTAATGTCATCAGGATGTGCCCCACCTACTCTAACGACACTTTTAGAGAGTTGACAGCTCAAAGAAGGAGGGGGAAAAAAAGGGACCAATTGTATCTTAAATGTAAAATGGTGCTGTCGAGTATATGATGTTTCGGAGACCATTAGTTAAAAATCAATTACGTCTATTGGCTGTATACTCAAATTACATCAAGTATTGAAATAATTAATATATGAACAAATAAAATAATTGGTATAACTATACAAGACACACACACACATTTGCGTATGCAAGTATGTTTGTGAAATAATGAATTCTCGTGGAAGTGCAATTCTTCTATTTATATAGAATTTTTGAATGACACTCCTGTTTTATTTTATATATTTACTTATTATTATTTATTTTGTTTTATTTTTTTTATATTAGACTTATTTTACTGTATCACATTACATATAATTTAATACATGAGACAGACTGTCTGATACTCTTCCGCTATTTCTTATCGTTTTCCACCTAACGTTTACACACACACACATCAATGTTTTCGCAAAAAGGAAAAGATCAACTGTATTCTCGTATATAGCAAAGTTCATGGTGGTGGTGGTGGTGGTGGTGAATAAATCAATATTTAAAAACAGGATGGTGGTGGAATTACGGTGAAGTTGCCCGTGTCGCAATTGTGTGTATATGATATTTAGTTTCTTTTGTCTGTGCTCAATTCCCCTCAGAGGTGACTTTACCGTTCGTCCTCTGAGGTCGATAAATTATGTACCAGTTAAGTACTCATATCACATCTAGACATGGGCTTGTGGTTAAGACGTTCGCTTTTCAACCACACGGTCTCGGGTTCTGTCCCACGGCGTTACATGTCCACAAATGTTTTCTATTATAGACTCGTGCCAATTGACGCCTATGTGAGTGAAATTGGTTGTCGAAACTGTGTTGAAACACGTCATACATACAAACAAACAAACATACATACATAGTACATACATATACACATGTGTATATGTGTTATATATGTGTAAATATATGTGTGCATGAATGTATTTGTTTCTCTTGTATTTCTTTAAGTTGATACAGTTAAAAGACCCCCCCCCCTCAAAAAAAATAAACGTTGTCTGCTTAAAGCCTAGCGACTCAACAGTACGATGAAAGCCTAATTTTGAAATGAACGCTTGGATTCATAAAATCTACTGAAAGCGTGAAGGCAGTGCCCAGATAGGATCGCAATCCAACGAATGGATTGAGTAAAAGTGTAAGCGATCGTATATCCTCCCCAAAGTCTTTATAGCCTCCTCACAAAGGACGATGGACTGGCCGAATACGCAGAGCAGCGGGCAAAATGCCTTGCGATGTTTAATTACCACACCCATCCCATCCATACCTTCTCAACCCCATTCTCCTCCCGCAGACACCAAACCCACCCATTCCCCTCCGACACACATAAAAAAAAAAAAAGACACTGACACACAGGAACCCACAAACTTCCCCTCCCACTGAAAGTTGTTTTGCCTGTATGATGATGTTTGAAAGTGTAGATATGGAACTGATTAACAAAACAAAGAGATGGAAGAACACAAGGTTTATTAACGTGGAAGGAAAGACAAATATTAAGAGGTAGCATACATGTATTTTAGTATCAGAGAAACTGAAGAATGAAACAGAAAAGTATAAAGGTGGGTACAAGTGCTGGAGAGTGAACTATGACATGAAATGGTTGCCGGATAATATAGAATATGAAGAACTTATAAAAGAATATAGATTGGATATTTTGGAAGGTACGGAATTTAAAGGAAGTGAAGCTTCTCGGAGGTGGGGCAAGTAGCTGCATTTTCATTTTTTCATTTGTCATTCACCTTGTATCATACGTTTTATATTTTTTTCCCTTTTTTCTATGTCCCCACATGTATTGTCCTCTTCGTTGGCCCCTTGAGGGCAATAAAGAAACATGTTAAATTACCATTCTTTACATTCTGAGTTTGAACCTCACCAAGGTTAATTATGCCTTTGATATTTCTGTTTTTATAGTCGGGCAGATGGAGCTCATTAGCCTAGGGGCAACCGATCTAGGGGAAGAAAAATCCTGATTCTAAACCTCCGCTCCCTTACAGCCACCATGGGAAGGGTTTCAGGAGTAAAACCTGAGGTAAAACAAAAAGTCGGTGCTTCTGAGGCAGTTCGATGTTATCGGCAAACTCGTTCTGGCAACTCTTGCGATGAGTTTGGTACCAAACTGCCAAATTATAAAGGCAGTACAATTCTATTTCTAAGATGAGAGATTTATATTTTGTACTGTGTGGCAAGAAGCCTGCTTCCCAACCACATGGTTTCGGGTTCAGTCCCACTGTGTGGCACCTTGGGCAAGTGTCTTCAACTGTAGCCTCGGCCCGAACAAAGCCTTGTGAATGGATTTGGTAGACGTAAACTGAAAGACGCCTGTCGACTGGGTCAATTATAAAAATTGACCCACCGGAATTTTTAACAAATTAAAGTAAGAATTGTTGTCTCACTGTTGTTGCAAAGGCGAAAGAGGCAGTATGGAAGACTAGGATAAAAGGGATTAAGACGGGTAACTTTATCTCCTGCCACGAGTTAAGATCGTTTTTCACTTTTCACTTGAAAAGGAAAGTGTGGCTGGAGAAGAGATGCCTGTCGGAGAGAGTGTTCAAAAAAAAAAAAAAAAAAAAAAGATGGAAGCATGTTGCACGAGTGTTGTGCGTGCAAGGAACCATGTAAATAGGCTATAGAAGAAAAACAAGAGATGAAAGAAGTACCAGCGATAGATCAGGGCTTATGGCTTATGGAGCGTGGCCTGATCATCGCTACATTTGTGTCATATTTGTATTGTGTATTTCATTCGATTCTTATATATTTTATATAATTTTGTTTTCATATTTATGTAATATTATAACGTGTTACTGATCCCAATCAGTTGTTTTGTCCCATTCTTTGTATAGGCCCCTGTGGGTAATAAACAAATTGGTATTTCGTCTGCTCTACGTTCTGAGTTCAAGTTCCGCCGAGGTCGACTTTGCCTTTCATCCTTTCGGGGTCGATAAATTAAGTACCAGTTGCGCACCGGGGTCGATCTAATCGACTGGCCCCCTCCCGCAAAATTTCGAGCCTTGTGCCTAGAGTAGAAAAGAATCGTTACTGCGCCGGGAAAAATGCTTAACGGCATTTCGTCCATCATTACATTCTGGGTTCAAATGCTACCGAGGTCGATTTTGCCTTTCATCCTTTCGGAGTCGATAAATTAAGTACCAGTGAAATACTGGGGATCGATGAAATAGACTAGTTCCCTCCTTCAAAATTTCAAGCCTTGTACCTTTATTAGAAAAGATTGTTATTACTTTGTGGCAATCTGCCTATTTCTTTCTTAATTATTGGTTTCCATAATGTATTCATCTCTGTATTTGGTCTGCCTTGGCGTTTGTTATGTCCTAATACATGCACTGATTCCTAAAGTTTTCTAATTTTCCAGTGTTGCACTCTATCAATTATTTTGAACTTATCCACAGGGATCGGTGGTCTCCATTTTCTCTCCACACGTAATCAATTATACCTGACTTTTCAATATTCCCTTGTGCTCGTGCCTTCTGAGTGCTGTTCTTTTGGATCCATCAGTTACATGGAGAGTGGGGGACACGCTGAATAGGGAACAACTTGTTCTCCATACCTAACAATATAGGCTTGGATCCTATCGAATACACTATACTGGAGAGACAGAACCGGATAGTACATCAGGAAGGACGCTCCGGTCTCGCCTACGGCGTTGACACAACACAGGGAGCCACAGTTACCGGTTATAAGTCGTAGCTACAACTCAAAGAGCACCGAAACAGTACACAAGCGCAGCTTATGTGGCAGGGACTGTCACTCGTTCATTGGATTGTTCAGTCGCAGGCAACTTTGTTCCAGTAGGGCCAACAAATAGGAAATTCATCCATGGTCAATATCGACAGACAAACAGATATTTCCAACGTCAACAAAATAGAGTAGCAGTGAAGAACTGGTGTCGCTCTTCATCTACATTTGTTTGATTTGATAATGAGCTGAATAATTTCACTTACAACAGAAATAAAACTAGCGCCATCTTAAGGCTTGGATGCAATGGGTAGTTGTCAGAACCGGATTAAGACCCACAGAGGCCCTAAGCACTAAAAAGATTTTGGTGTCCCCATATATATGTAATTCAAAATATAAGCAACAACAAACCATAGAAAAAATTTTTATTTTTCAAAATGAAACAAAACTAACAGTAAGATGGAAAATAATGTTTATTTTTGTATACTTCCATTTCATTTATAGTGGAGGCGCAATGGCCCAGTGGTTAGGGCAGCGGACTCGCAGTCATAGGATCGCAGTTTCGATTCCCAGACCGAGCGTTGTGAGTATTTATTGAGCGAAAGCACCTGAAGCTCCACGAAGCTCCGGCAGGGGATGGTGGCGAACCCTGCTGTACTCTTTAACCACAACTTTCTCTCACGCTTACTTCCTGTTTCTGTTGTGCCTGTAATTCAAAGGGTCAGCCTTGTCACACTGAGTCACGCTGAATATCCCCGAGAACTACGTTAAGGGTACACGTGTCTGTGGAGTGCTCAGCCACTTGCACATTAATTTCACGAGCAGGCTGTTCCGTTGATCGGATCAACTGGAACCTACGACGTCGTAAGCGACGGAGTGCCAACCACCACCATTTCATTTATACTTGAAAAGTTTTCTCCTACTTCTTTTAATAGCAGTCTTTGATCAGATCCTCACTGTGACACCATGAACACTTCGAAATTATATTGCTGATCACTACGAATATTATTTTAGCAAGTCTGAATTAATTTTTTAGCAAGTCTGAAGTGATTTGCCATTTTTGTGGTGCCCCCGCTTTCCTTGAGGCCGTAAGCATGTACTTATTTTGCTTTAATCTAGCGTTGATAGTTGCTTGGAGGATAAGGGAGTGACTGATCGAGGAATCCAATGCTAATCTATATACGTGTGTTGTGGCTTTCTGTAAGCAAATAAACACTACAGACTCCAATACATTAACGTGAACCTTTTAACCGTTGATACTCTCAATTATGTAATTCGTTTTTTTTTTTAAATAATAATCTCAAAAATCAGGATTTCAGGTAATGAAACCATTTAATATTGGAGATTCAGTATGAAAAAGTGAACACTGAAAATGTTTAAGAATTTTCATAACATGCAAAATATAACTTTTTACTTTTTTGCTGTTATAATCTAAATTCCATCGATTAAACCTTGTTTCATTACAGAAAGCTCTCTCATTATAAGAAAACTTAAAGAAGAGAAAAAATTTTCGCATTTTCCTGTTTTGTTTAAACATGTTATTTTTTGCCGTGGCAATATGTAACCTTTTGTTATATTTCTATTGAAATACACTGCCTTTGTTTGAATTAATTTTGATAATAATAAAGGATTTAGTACAATAGCATTGTCATTATTAAGGTGGTCAAAATGGCAGAAATGTTAGCGCGCTGTACAAAAGCGCTTGGCGGCATTTCGTCCTTTATGTTCTGAGTTCAAATTCTACCGAGGTCAACTCTGCCTTTCATTACTTCCAGATCGATAAGTACCAGCTGGACACTGGGGTCAATGTAATCGACTTAATCCCTTTCCCGAAGCTGCTGGCCTTATGCCAAAATTTGAAACCATTATTAAGCTGGCGAAAGGTGGCAGCTGGCAGAAACGTTAGTATGCTGGGCGAAATGCTTAGAGGCAGTTCGTCGGTCTGTACGTTCTGAGTTCAAATTCCACCAAGGTACTTTACCTTTCATCCGTTTGGGGTCGATAAAATAAGTATCAGTTGTGCATTGGGGTTGATGTAATCGACTTACCCACTCCCGCAGAATTGCTGGCCTTGTGCCAAAAGTTGAGACCAATAGTAAGCTGATGAAAAGAGACAAGCTGGCAGAAACTTTGGCACGCCGGGCGAAATGCTTAGCCATATTTCATCTGCCGTTACGTTCTGAGTTCAATTTCCGCCGAGATCGACTTTGCCTTTCATCCTTTCTGGGTCGATAAATTAAGTACCAGTTACGCACTGGGTCGATGTAATCGACTTAATCCCTTTGTCTGTCCTTGTTTGTCTCCTCTATGTTTAGCCCCTTGTGGGCAATAAAGCACTAAGAAACTTTGGCACGCCGTACAACAGTGCTTACTGAGCACCTCGTCCGTCTTTACGTTCTGAGTTCAAATTCCGCCGAGGTCGATTTTGCCATTCATTCTTTCGGGGTCGATAAACTAAGTACCCCTCCTCTCAAAATTGTTGACCCTGTTCCAAAATTAGAATTATGAAGTTGGTGTTTGGAATATAAATCAACATGAAATTTTAATTCAGATCACAGGAAACGTGTATCACAGGACTAGATTCGGGTTCAGATGGCTTGATATCAAAAAGAGTTGAAATCAAACTGTAACATCTTATGTAAATTTAACTTCATGCGCTGTTTTGCTTGATTGACAGAGCCATTAGAACGCTGGACAAAATACTTAGCAGTAGTTAGTCACGGTTTTTCACGTTCTGGACGAGAGAAGTTGGAATTGGATTAATTTCTTGTCGATCCCAGTTAGTGACATAATTTGGAATCAGACTGGAATAATTCCCCTTCTCCCACACTGTAAATTCTTTCGAAGTATTGCCCGATTATCAGATTACACATTTCCTAATTACTTCATACCTCTTTGCTAGGGATGATTTAAAGTGGTACCAACAACATCAATATAAACTGAAGTGTACGTGGTTAGGAACCTCACTTTGCAACCACGTGGTTTCGGGTTCAGTTCCACAGCGCAGTAATTTGGGAAAGTGTCTTTTTTTATAACTAGACCGACCAGTTGCTTTGTAAAAGAATTTGATAGACGGAAATTGTAAAGGTTCGTGTATAATGTGTGTGTGTAACCCCCACCACTTGATAGCCGGTGTCTGGTTTACATCTCCGTAACCAAGCCGTTCGGCTAAAGTGATCGATAGAATAAGTACCAGACTTTAAAAATAAGAATAAGTTCTGGTTCGATTTGTTCGACTAAATTCGTCAGTGCCCCAGCTTGGCCTCATTCTAATCACTGAAACAAGATAAAATAAACTATATAAATAACCGAAAATTCTTCTGGAATTTGAAACTGTAGTGTGGTCCTCAGATGTCACTAGTACTCATTCTCAGCTGAGAGTACGAGAGCAACATGAAATAATGCCTCGTCGAAGGACACAACTCACCCATCCGGTGCGAAAATTGAACCTATGACGTCATGGTCGTCTGCTCAATACTTCTAATCTCAAAACTACGCGTGTTCACAGTTTTAACGAAATATCTTTAAAACACTTTGTGACAGAATTAGAAAAGCATCACTCAACATACGTACTACTATTTTGTTACGTTTTGAGTTCAATGTCAGTTTTGCCTGTCGTTTTTCTGGAGGTCGAAAAAATGCTGTTCAAATATTAGGATCGATATAGTCGATTATTCATTTAAAGGCGGTACTCCAGCATGACAGGAATCCAATGAACGAAACCCAACCCGTAAAAGAATATCTAAAATCTAATCACATTTTTCTTAATAATAACATTAAAAAAATCCTTCTATATATTTGTAAGGCATTGCCGTTACTCATGCTGAGTCTTAGCCATATGAGTAATATGGGAACAGAGGACTTTATGGGGGAGGGATGAAAGGGAAAAAATAAACAGACAAAACAAAACAAAAAACATTTTGCCAATCTGGTGGAAAATGCAGAAAAATGATATGAATATCCATCCATTCATAATAACTTGAGCACAAAGAAAACATATTTACCAAGTTGTATCTACAACGAATATTGTTAAAATTCAAAGCAAATTAGCCCTTTTATCGTAATGCAATAAAATACCATGTTTCTCTATTCCTATTTACCATTTTCTATTAATATATATCTCAAATGCAACGGCAACTTTATTACCAATTCCGTAGTTGATATTAACTGGTGATGGAAAAGAGAGGGTTATATAGAGGTTAGTCAGTAAAAATGTTAGCGCACCAAAGTTGTTGCGCTACATTATTTACTTTCAATATTATAGGAAGTGAGTTCAAATCCAGTCGGTATCGACTTAATTTCTTCATATTGTTTAGTAACAGGTCAGCTGTAATCCAGCAGATATGATCAAAGGCGTTCTTGCCGTAACCATCCATCCGTTTTTTAACATTTGCATTTATATTATCTAACAACAATATTTCTTTCCTTTTTTTAGTACAACAGGTTGTAATTTGAGGGAGATTTGCTTGCTATTTCTTGCAGGTAGAACAACCACATACAGACACTAAGCTATCGCATGGGTCGATGAAATTAATTCCAGTGATGCACTTGGATTGATAAAATCGATTACGTTTTTTTCCCACGAGGAAATTGATATTAGGCCAATTCAAAGAAATCGATATTAACTGAAATATATTGTTATTTAGTATTATTAACATCATTATGGCCCAAAATGGCAGAATCGCAGGAATCGGCAAAGCGTCGAACGAAACGATTTACTGTATTTATTTATTCTGTCAAGACATCGGTCACAGCCTTTTGGCCAAGATCAAAGTGTAATATTTTAGTACATTTTACTTTTTGAGTTCAGAATCTCACCGATGCCTTTCAATATGACGGGTTTGAGATTCATAAAATGAATAATAACCAAATAGTAGAGTTGATATCATCATATATCATTTTCTTTCTCGATCCTCTAAGGTTTCCATGGAATACAGCAATCCCTCGACTATCGCGGGTATTAGGTTCCCCGCCCCGCGATAGGTGAAAATCCGCGAAGTAGAAACAGTACTGTACTGTATATATTTCTTTTATTATTTTTATAATTTGTGTATATAAAGGCAACACAACACCACAGAAGAATCGACGTAAGATTAAATAATAAACCGCGATAGGTGAACCGCAATATGTGGCATAAGTGCCTGAGATCGTAACACTCCCATTGGACGGGACACTGGTCTGTTGCAGGGTTCAAGGCCAGTAATCTTGAAGGGAGAAGCATGTGTTACAAAGAACTCTGTACTTGACTGGTATTTCATTTTATCAACTCCGATAGGATGAAAAGCAAAGTTGACCACGGCAGGATGCGAAATCAGAACGTAAAAAGCCGGAAGAAATGTCGCTAAGCATTTTGACCCTGTGTTAATGATTCCGTTCGTCTCTTTATTATCAGGTATACCTTTCCTAAAAGTTTATGCCCTTGTGTCAATGTCAGAAATCCTTATTCTTAATGTTACGAGGGCTATGGTTAGCAGAATCGGTAGAGCATCTAACAAAGTAACTTATTTAGTCCTGTTTATCGTTTCGGAGTCAATAAAAAAAAAACAGTACCAGTCAGGGGTGGTTTTTCTAAGTCTGTGCTTTGAGTTCAAATTCAGCCATGTCCAATTCGGGTGGTATACCTGAAACAATAAAAAAGATACCCAGTTTAACAAACCTGGCGGCTTGAATGCTTTTAGCAGAATCTACACCTTTGCAAGCATTAGCACCAGCTCTTCGGCATGAGGATAAATACCTCCATTTTCCCCACCACCAGTCTCCAAGGTCTTGTAAAAGATAACACTGATCAACAAAATTAAATGTATTATATTCATTATGAATACAAACCAACCGTTTTAGACTAATTTTTCATGCTGATTTCAAATTTTCACTCCATTTGTATGCAGCACGTATCAGTCTTTCAGCAGATAATGCAAATATTTACATATTTATAATAAGTAAGGACATATTATTTTTAGAAAGTAAATGAGTTTATTGTGCTAAAGATGATCACTATCATTCTACAAAGAGTGAATACATAAACAATGGGTCAGACAAAACAAAGTTAGAACAATAAAGTTAGAAAGATTGTGATTTGGATTTTCTGCGGTGTTCCTGATCTGGTTGATCATGGTAAAGTGTCCAGCAGTAGTCAGCCAGCATACTGTCATTCCAGAAGCCCTGGTGCCGTTTCTCCGTAGCACTAATGTCATAGTGAAATCTTTCCCCATATTCACCAGACACTGCTGCAATGATATCTGCGAAGAAATCCAGATGGAAGTCCAGGAAGTGAACTTTCAGTGACATGCGACAACCCATTGCTGAGTAATATTTCAGAAGATTCTTGATGCCATCCTTGCAGTCCATTGCCTTCTTGTTGCCCAAGAAATTCTCTCAGATCCAATTGAAAGCATTCCGGACAAACAGTTCCAGTTCATCCAGTGTTGTCTTGAAGTTTACATTCTTGAGTACTTCTCTAATTTGAGGTCTGACAAAGATACCCTCTTTCAACTTCGCCTGTGTGATTTGGGGAAGCTTTTCTACAATATACTCAGACTCTCTGGCATTTCTCTTCCCTAGCATTTTTACAAACTGCTTCATCAGTCCAAGCTTCATGTGCAAAAGAGACAATAGGACATTACATGGATCTACAAGAGGTGTATTCTTGACGCTAGATAGTCTTGGCTGGTATGATTTTGTTGTCTGCCAGTTTGATTGCAAATAATGTCTGTCAGTTGCCCGACTATCCCATAGGCACAAGAAACAACAGTATTTTGTGAAACCTCACTGCATTCCCATTAACATTCTAATGACTTTTAAATCTCCACTTATTTTCTATGAGTATCTTTCATAGGCAATGGCATGAAGTAACAGTTCCATATCCTCATATGATTCATGGAGATGAACTAACTGTGCAATAGGAATGGAGGGCTTCAAATTACCATGTGGCACCCATAACTTGTCCTGATCTCCAAGAGGACAGTCAAAGTATAGCTTATAAATAAATCTTCTTGATCACTGGCGTTATTGTACGTTTTTGAGCTTCCACAATAAATTGTCCACAGACATAACAAAACACATCAGGACGATTTCTACACTGTCTTGACATTTTTAACACTGTAAAACAAGTAAAAAAATAGATACAAACGGTTATATTTATATTGAATTTGAGATGATGAAATATTTCATCACACCAATTATGACTGGACAATTTGAAATGTTGAAATACCTATTTCATCAGAAAAAACTTGATTGGTTAATTTAAGATGATGAAATATTGCATCTGAACTATGCAGCAATGAATAATGTAGTTTATTTTAAAGATATGTTTCCATGATATAAATGAAATACATGCATACACGTCATTAAATGGAATTTCTATGTAATGCATGAGCTAAAACCAAAAACCTTTCTCATCTTGAAAACTGTACGTGATGTCAAAAATCTAATTGTATATTTGAAATCAGCATTAAAAACTGTTCTGAGCACACCTGGACATACGCTTGGTAAAAAATACTTGTTGATCAATGTAATGAAAAATGCTTTCCTTTCTGACTAAAATAGTTAAAAATCAAATCATTCGATCCTTAGCTGGCTTCCACTTTTTATCGTTCGGGTGTCGATGAAAATCAATGCAAGTCAAGTTAAATATTGGATTCAAATTTTGGTACAAGGCCAGCAGTTTCAGGTGCAGTGATAAGTTGGTTGCATCAACCCCAGTGCTCAACTGGTACTTATTTTATCGATACCGAAAGGATGAAAGACATAGTCAACCTCGGTGCAGTTTGAACTCAGAATGTAAAATTTATGGTATATTTCCTATCATTCATGGTGGCAAAAGTGCACTTTCATAATTATCCATTATATGAGGGGTAACATTCAGGTAATACACACACACACACACACACACACACACACACGTATCTATTATCTTTTAATTGATTCAAGCATTAGACAATGGCCATGCTGGAGCACTGCCTTGAAGTAGTCGAATGAATTGACCCCAGTACTTTTTTTAGAGTCTGGTACTTATTCTATCAGTTTATTTTGCCGAACCGCTAAGTTACGGGGACGTAAACACACCACCAGCGGTTGTCAAGCAGTGGGGGTGAGAGGGTAAACACTAACACACACACACACACACACACACACACACACACACACACACACACACACACACACACATATATATATATATATGAATACAGCGGGCTTCTTTCAATTTCCGTGTACCAAATCCACTCACAAGGCTTCGGTCGGCCAGGGTCTATAGTAGAAGACACTTGTCCAAGGTGCAACTGAACCCGGAAGCATGTCGTTGGGAAGCAAACTTCTTACCACACAGCCACACCTATACACAGTTATTTCAAAAGTTGACCATAGATATTACCCTGTTTTCTAAAACATTTCAGACTCCTTGACCTAGAATTGAAAAATAACAAAAATATGAATGTTTAGTTATTATGCTACATTCTATATGTTGTGTGTTATGTTGGCGTGTATGTCTGAAGGTTTTGTTTATTGCTTGTCTGTATTGCCTTTTTTTATCATTCCCAAGACACCCATTATTATTACTCGAAGACCAACTTTTCTCTTAAGCTTGAGAATTATTATAAACAATATGAGAGATCACTATATGGATCCCTTGTATGCTAAAAATAGACGTCAAACCGTCTTACCACTAAACCTATGTTCTCAACTTTTAACGCGCTTGTACGAGGGCGTTTGAATCGAAATTTAAATACATGACATTGGAACTCTATACATTCGTATCTTCTCACGGAGACAGGTGGTGTCTAGTTCCATTGTTGTGTCAGCACCGATTTCACCGAGGAGACACAGACAATTATTGAATTGTCTGTGTCGAAACCTTAAGGTATGGAATTAAGTGCTATGTTTATCTCTTTTCATTTGTCTAGCTCGTAAACATCTAGCGTATTACTAAGTTGAGAACACGGATTTAGTGGTAAAACATAAAATATAACAAAGAATTTAGCAAAATAACTTAGTTATTATTCAGTTAGTGTTAGGAACATAAATTGTGACTAAGGTTTGGTAGAAGATTTTAATTCAAAACTTATGAAAACAAGACATTTGTACTCAGAGCCAGAGCCGGTTTCAGCCGGGTTGGTAACGAAAGGGTTAAATACAATTCACGGACCTCGGACATTTTTAAGTATTCTGACCACTAGTTGGAATTGATATTATTTAATAATATTAATTTCTACTCTTATTTGAGAAATAATAATTTAAAAAAAAATTAATTCATATGTAGATTTATGGCAACTCGTCTCCGTCAAAACCAACCTGATGAAGCAATGTACGAGTTTATCCCATTCGCATTTAGGGGAAAGGAACACGCAAACATTCAAAATGACTAACAGAAATGTAAGAGACTAATAACGTCCATATCACCTGAATGTTGATTAATTCTTAATTCATAGATATTATCTCCTCTTTTATTTGTGAGTTAAGGAAAGGCTTAAAACGATGTCGAGATCTTTTTTGATGATGCTTATCAAACCAGCTCCAAATCTCTCAAGGTCCTTTATTTGGGGTGGGCATTTTCGTGATTTAAAGCCAAGTTTACTTACGGACATGCTCGCGTTCGGATTCTCGAAGGAATACCAAGTGGCTTGAGGTAACCAACAGAGGCCGAAACCTAGAAGCCATCTTGAATTACTTTCAAACTTTCTACTCAGCCTTCGAAAGTCTAATAAGGTGGACATGTCCTAGTACAATGAATATATATATATATATATATATATATACACACAGTGTGAGATGGGTAAAGTGTTTTATACTTTTAATTTCGCGCATGCGCATTGTTTGTTTTTGATTTTATCGACTACACACTATAGTAGGGTCGGGTGGGCACCGTCTGTGAGAAAAAACAGCACCATGACGCAATTCACTCTGCCAGAAATTTGGTGACGGCATACTGTACTGCTTGGCATTCGCGCCTTCACCTCCAGTACGAACATTTCAGAGTGTTTGGGTGTCAGTCTGAAGACATTGCAATCTGACGACATGTACTGAGTGATAAAAATCAAACATCCAGTCAACACTATGGTGTTTGGAGTGATCACTAGTGATGGCGACGTTATGCCTTCAATCATCTTGCCACACGGCCTCAGACTCATCACAGAGGCCCACATCAAGTGCCTGGAGAACGTAGGCAAGAGGGTGGCTGCTGGAAGATCCTATGTCTGGCAACAGGATTCTGCACCATACCACACAAGCAGGAGAACCAAGTCATGGTTGTCAGACAATTTCTGCGACCACATCGCCCCTAACATCCCCAGACTGAAATCCCCTTGATTATGTATGGGGCGTAGTTGAGCTGAAAGCGAGAATTATGGCAGCATTGGCCAACTTAAGCAAGGAAACGTCCGGAAGAGTTGCAGAAGTCGTCTGGAGATCGCGGTTGAAGCCAATGGCTATTTTATTGAATAAATTTACCCTTTAGTATTTCAAGATATTTTTATGTAATTTTGGTAAATATATCTGTTAAAATGAGATGTCAGCATTATTTTCTTTTTGTGTGTGTGTGTGTAATTTAGATGATAGTTTATTCACCGCATCCTGCATATATACATACACTACCCAATGTATGTCAAGATTTTTGATTTTTGTCACCAAGTAAGGGATATGTTAATTTAAAAAAAAAATATACTGTTCGTGCAAGTTATCCCGAACATTCTCCCCCCACTCTCTCTCTCTCACTCTCTCTCTCTTCATATGTCATTCCAACATATCAAAATCTAAAGATTCATGACTTTTGTTGGGAAAGACACAATTAGTGGCTTTAGTTTCCGTTGCTTACTGTCGGTTTATTTTGTTTATTCTGCTAGTCTCCTGCTCGCCCAAGCTTATCGTTGATACACAGCATCTGTTTGATCCTTAGACAGAGGGATTGGTTCACATGACATCAGTCATGTTCATACACCAGTAGACTTGTGTGGCACATACCAGGGGTCAACACTCCGAATCCTCTAACCACTTGACCAGAAATCCTGAACCACCGAACCACAGACCAATACCGAGCTGGGGATCATTTGGTACCAGGACACACAGAAAGAATAAATTAAAAATTTTTATTTCTCGTTTATTGAGTATCGCAACCTGCAGTGTGTTTTTGCACTATATACACCTGTATTATATAAGAAATAAATAAATCTAACATAAAATTGAGCGTAGTGTATGTATATATATATATATATATATATATATATATATATATATATATATATATGTATATATATATATATATATATATATATATATATATATATATATATATTTGTCCCGAATCATGCCGGACGCGGAGGAGGAGAGAAAATAGTAATTCAGTGAAGGAGAAGTAGTGAGAGTAATAACTCTGACTGAGAGAGAGTGAGAGAA
>NC_142928.1:138887282-138897282 GCF_046866305.1 Octopus bimaculoides
ATCAAATCATCGCAGAAAACGCCTATGCTTGTTTGTTTGTTTAATTGGAAATAATGAAGTATTGAGGCGGGTGGGGGGAACACAACAGACGAACTAACGATATGATTATTAATATTTTTGACAAGTACGGGTAATAACTCTGGAAGGAGTCGATTTTATTTTGACATCATCAGGGGACCAATGACATTTACTGTACTCGCAGAAGACGTTATAAAAGAATCACTTAGTATAAGATTGTACATTGGTTGACGTTGGAAAATACAGTTAAGAATTTAATAATTCAAAGACACCATCTGCATGTAAAGCAATAATTTTCTTTAATAATAAAACATATATTTAGGCTGACAAGAGACACACATACACAAATATACGTATATATATATATATATATATATATATATATATATATATATATATATATGGGAGAATGTACGAAAAAGCAACAACAGACGAGGACAGATGGTATAAACAACAAAAGGATGCATTAGTATGACGCTCGGGAATACGGAAAGTCTTTAACGTTTCGAGCTACGCTCTTCAACAGAAAGAATACGGAGACAAGGAGAAAAACACGGAGAAAAAAAATTGAATAGTGTTCAGTCAACGGTCAATCATATATATATATATATATATACACACACACATTATATATATACACATATATACATATATGTATACATATATATATATATATACACACACACAGATTATATATATATATATAAATATATATATATTTACATATCTACTACATATATGGGAAAATCGGTGTGTTTTTGTTTGTGGCATTGTTAGCTACATCGTTTTATTGATTTTGACGAAACTGGACACGTGAGTAGAACTCATGTTTGGAAACCTTGTGACATACTTAGATTGTTGAAAAAATCGATAATACGGCCCTCGGAAGGGACCTTTATATCTACCTCATATAACTATTTTTTAAACACCCAAGGAAAATAACCCATAGCACCTGCACAATATTTTATTTAAACACTCAAGGGAAATAACCCATTTCATTATTTATGTTCCATTTGAATATTGATTTTATTGTGTGTCCAATTTTTAATTTTTGCAGACAATATCACCTTTATATTTTATTTGACACGTGAGTAGAACTCATGTCTGGAAACCTTGTGACATACTTAGATTGTTGGAAAATATCGATAATAGGATCCCTCCAATGGATCCTTCTATCTACTACATATTACTAATATTTTATTTAAACAACCCAAGGGAAGTAAACCATACAACCTGCAGATCAATATTTGATTCTCACAATCAACCGACCTAATTCTGCATATCACTACTCACAGTTTTGAACTGCTAAACCTTATTATTGTACTTCCTTAATTTGAATCTTAAACATTAAAGACTTCATTCATACATTTCTATACATAGATACTTTTTTGAATGCCCATTACTCCGATAATTCTGCATTTTTACAGTTACACTTATTCCATGACAGTAGATAAATTTTTCATTCCACTCCAGCGCTTGAATGACTATCCTTCATTAAGGAGGTTAAAATCCTCTCTACTGGAAGTACAAGGTTTCAGATTTTGGGGGAAGGGATTAAGTCGATTACATCTATCCCAGTGCGTAACTGGTACTAATTTTATCGACCCCGAGACGATGAAAGGCAAAGTCAACCTCGGCGGAATTTGAACCCAAAATGTAACGGTAGACGAAATACCGATAAGCACTTCGGTCGGTGTACTAACGATTCTGCCAGTTCGCCGCCTTACTAAGGAGGCTAAAATAAAATCGAGATATGCTTGGAGTTGTCACTGTGTCTCTGGAATGACTGAGAGAATTTAGTAACTTTAGGATGTTGTTGTATTAGTGCCTGTAGATGTTTCAGGGTGATTCTTTATGTATTGGCAGGAACTGTGGTGTTGAAGTTTGCCGTAGCAGCAAACTGTGACCCTTGCATGTGCAGATGGTCTTTCATTTTAAAGACACTTTTTCATTGTATTGATCACCCACGATGACGCGAGGTTTGTTGCTTTGTGAACTTTGTAGTTTATTGTGATTTGTTACAGAGATATGAGAACCAGACATGGTTAGTATAATCCATGATGAATACGATACACTCTTTGTACACCAGCATCCTCTTAGTGTAGTATACAAAGTACACTAAGAGGATGCCGATGTTAGTGCTCTGTTCGTTATTTTGCTTCTTTACTATATTCCCTACGTGTTCTATTGATTTATGATGTTGTTTTATCACTCTAAGTATGATTAAGTCTAGACTTGTTTTGTTTCTTATGTCTTCCATATATGCTATAAATGTTGTAATTGTGTCATATTCATCTCCAAATAATATCTGTTCCTTGCGTGTGTAATGTGCTAATGCTGTTGTTTGGTTTCTGATCAGCTTTGATTGTACAAATCCACGATCAAAGACCTTTTCATCAATTGTAGACAGCGCGTCAAAGACATTATCCGATGTGTTCTATCTTTTTAAGACGCATGCTATAAGCTGAGTAAGATCTGGCTACTATTTCTAGCATATCGAACAACTATGCAAAGATCTACTCGTTTAGATTGTGGTATATACATGTTGAGTATTATAGTCGCTGGCCTTGCTGGTAAAAGGATTGTAATTTTTAGGTGTTTGTTAAGTTCAAATAGCTATGCAGCAGTGTCTCGGGACTGGTTGGATGAAGAATATTGCTTTTCTATGGAAGCTGGATTTACTGGAAGTGGCAGCTGAATATCTGAAATCATATTTAAGAAAAAAATGTCACAATAGTTAATTTAGTCGTGGATGCACTTCGCCTGAATAATAAAAACGGTGTGATCGTTATTGGAATACCTCTGACGATATGTCAGCAATTACCTTACAGTTATTGATATATATCGCCTTTCCAAGGTGGCGAGCTGGCAGAATGGCAGCACGCAGAGCAAAATGTTTAGCAGCATTTCATCCGTCTTCATGCTCTGAGTTCAAATTCTGCCGAGGTCGACTTTACCTTTCATCCTTTCGAAGTCGAACAAAATAAGTACCAGTTGAACACGGGGAGAAATGATGTAATCGACTAACCCCTCTCCTAAAACTGTTGGCCCTGTGCCAAAAATTAAAATCAGTAAATCACTTTTCCTTATTAACTCATTTAGTTCGCAAATATGATCGATTTAATATAAAGTCAGCCAAAGAATTTCACACATGCACAAACGCACACATACATATACATACATGAATCTATGCATATGTTTGTTTTTTCAAATTTACTTATGTATACATGCACGAATGTGTACTGTATGTATGTACATGTATGCTGTATTTGTGTAATGTATGTGGAAAGAATTAAAGTTTTGTAATCAATTTTACACAGAATACGTGTGCTGGGTCTATACATGTAATATGTGTATACAATGTTTATTGTATTGAATTCGATTAGAGTCTTCTTATAGTTCTCGAGTATTCATTGAGAAGCTTTCTACTACTTTTGTGGTAGAAATATGTAAAAAAAATCTGAAAAAATACTTTTTTTCTTCTACTGTATATCGCTTATGTCTTGCCATACAAGATCGATATCTACTTGTTTGCTTATCAATTTAGAGCAAGAATTTCTAAATTTACAAAATATTTTAAACAAAATATGTTTATTTCTATCGTAGTAATTTTTTTTTTTTTTTCTTAAATAAATAACACTTTTGGAAACGACCGATTTTACTGACTTCTTTGCTGTTGTTTTGCTCTTAGTCAACCGTGATCAGACTGAGGATGAACGGTTTTCTAGCCATGACCAGCTCATCTGTCATTGTTTTTCTTTCACTTCAGATAATCAAATCCTGTCTAGTAATTCATTATGTGATGTTTGTAGCCTTCCCGTTTTTAAGGTGGTAGAATGTAATTTAAGGTCTCTTTGGCTACAATTTCGTATATAGCGTATCTCGGCTTGCAAGTGAACAATATGTTTATGCAACATGTAGACGTTAGAAATTGTTATTATATACAAAATTAATTTGTACAGAATATTACTTTGTCTTCTGAGATTATGTTACTGTTAGATGTACTTTAACATCAATACTATTGTGGATTGTACTAGTTTTAGTTTTTTTTTTTTTTTCATTTACTATATTCCATTGTTTTAAGTTAGTCTCTTTGTCGTTGACACGTTACATATTTTCTTTAATCACATCCTCGAAATATTTCCTACGTTTAATTTGTTGTTTGAAGGCATATAAGTTTTTAAATCTATTTTACACAGAACATGTGGTTTATTCGAAATTACTGCTGTCATTGGTTTGCAATCTAAACTGTATGAGAATATCATACATTTTGTGGAATGATATATTTGCAAGAGCACAGTCTCCCAGTTTGTGGTTTAATTTTATTGACTATCAATTGTGACACGTAATCCACGAGAACCTTCTGCAAATATTAAATATATTTTCCGTAGTTCAAAACACTATTGTGTATAACTGTTCTCTCCAGCAAAGTGTTTCTGCCTTTTTATTTTATATACCATATTTACTGGTGTATAAATCGCATCATTAATTTAGTGTTAAATCTTCGTTAAAATTTTTTTTCTCTTCGTAGTTTTTGTTTTGACCCGTGTATAAGTGGCATCAAGATTTTCAGCTAAAATCAAGTATAAGATAGTGCGCCTTATACACGAATAAATAGGGTATATATTTATACTACACGTCGTATCCTACCTTAGACAATCTTTTTGATTATATCTTTTATCTTTTACTTGTTTCGGTCATTACACTACGGCCATGCTGGAGCACCATTTTGAAGGGTTTAGTCAAACAAATCGACCCCAGTACTTTTTCTTTATAGTCTGTTACTTATTCTATCGCTCATTTTTGCCGAACCGCTAAGTTGCGGGGGGGGGGGGCACGATATAAAAATAAATGCAGTGGCCGTCATGTGAAGACAAGCGCGTAAAAATATACACATATATATATCTTTGTACAACGGGATTTTTTCAGTTTCCGTCTATCAAAATTTTGTCCAACAGGCTTCTTTCAGTTTCCGTCTATTAAGTTCATTCCAAGCTTTGATCGTCCCGGGGCTATTGCAGATGACATTTTTCCAAGTTGCCACACAATAAGACTGAACTCAGAACCATGTGGTTGAATAGCAAACTTCTTACCACACAGCTACGCCTGTAGAAGACAGCTTCCTTAAAATTCGAACTTGGAGTGTTTAAGCTCGAAACTCAAAACAGTTGTTACTATATTTGGTAACACTGAAGTGAGATACTTATGACTAATAATTAACAACATTGTATATATTAATATTGACCAGCGTTAATTTTGCCTATTTTTCTTGAACTCTGTTGTAAAGTCTTCATTTTTCATGGCAGTTTTTGATGGGCGATGACAAGCAAAAAGACAAGTTTCATTTCCTGCCTAGAAGCCTCATGGAACATTCTGGACTTTTGAATTATAAAAACTCTGGTGTTTAACTCTCTAAAGAAATACTTTCTATTGCTGCTGGAGAACTTGTGTCTTTAACATCAATATTATTGTGGATTGGACTAGTTGTAGTTCGTTTTCATTTACCATATTCCATCATTTTAGTTTAGTTTCTTTGTCGTTGACACGTTACATATTTTCTTTAATCACATCCTCGAAATATTTCCTACGTTTAATTTGTTGTTGGAAGGCATATAAGTTTTTAAATATATTTTACACAGAACATGTGGTTTATTCGAAATTACTGCTGTCATTGGGTTGCAATTTAAACTGTATGAGAATATCATACATTTTGTGGAATGATATATTTGCAAGAGCACAGTCTCCCAGTTTGTGGTTTAATTTTATTGACTATCAATTGTGACACGTAATCCATGAGAACATTCTGCAGATATTAAATATATTTTCTGTAGTTCAAAACACTATTGTATATAACTGCTCTCACCAGCAAAGTGTTTCTGCTATCTTTTTATTTTATATACCGTATTTACTGGTGTATAAATCACACCATTAATTTAGTGTTAAATCTTCGTTAAAATTTTTTCTCTTCATAGTTTTTTTTTGTTTTGACCCGTGTATAAGTGGCATCAAGATTTTCAGCTAAAATCAAGTATAAGATAGTGCGCCTTATACACGAATAAATAGGGTATATATTTATACTACACGTCGTATCCCACCTTAGACAATCCTTTTGATTATATCTTTTATCTTTCATTTGTTTCGGTCATTACACTACGGTCATGCTGGAGCACCATTTTGAAGGATTTAGTCGAACAAATCGACCCCAGTACTTTTTCTTTATAATCTGTTACTTACTCTATCGATCATTTTTGCGGATCCGTTAATGTTGCGGGGGACGCAAAATAAAAAAAAAGGGGTTGTCATGTGACGACAAACGCGTGAATATATACATACATACATACATACATACATACATACATATATATATATTTGTACAACGGGTTTTTTCAGTTTCCGTCTATCAAATTTTTGTCCAACAGACTTCTCTCAGTCTCCGTTTATCAAATTCAATCAAGGCTTTGAGCGTCCCGGGGCTATTGCAGATTACATTTGTTCAAGTAGCTACGCAGTGGGGCTAAACTCAGAACCATGTGGTTGAATAGCAAACTTCTCTATTTTATGATATTGCCTATGAAAGCCGTACATAGAGGGGACAGCACAAGGTGGGGACAGCACAAGGTGGGGACAAAAAAAAAAGAAAACGAATAGAAAGGATAGATTAAATATAATGAAAGATGAAATGAAGCCGTTCGGCCCCACCTCAGAGCGACTTCAATGAACCTGTTAATACTACGTTTTTTTTTTTTTTAACCTAGTTTATAACACAATTATTAGCGACAGCCAATCATCATTCCTCCGAAGGATGTTTACATTGTGCTTCTTTAAAATATCACAAACACTTGCTTGCTGAGGCATTGAGCTGGTGTCCAATTTCTTGATCCAGCACGCACAGTCATGGTTTTCCTCAAAGTCCTTTAATCTTGATATATATTCCGGGTCTGCTACTACACAGAAGGTACTCGAGTATCCCTTTCACGCTTGATACATCCACTTTTATAACACTGTCCCACGAGTCTATTTCGTTATACAATTCTTCATTGTCTCCACTGTACGTTATAACATAATTTTCCAAGGACGAGGGTGGGGAAATTTGGGCTCCTGTGTGTTTGTGCTTGTGTTTATGTCAGGTAGGGCATGGAGAGGGCTGGTGTCTGTAGGGAGTGGCTGGTGTCTGTAGGGAGTGGCTGGGGTAGAGTGGATGTGGGATGGAGTCGTCCTTTACAGCATGTACCTTTTTTTCTCTTTCTTCTCTTTTTCCCAGCTGTTTCCCATTCATTATCCATCTCTTCTTCGATGCTAAACTGGTTTTTATCTGTATTGCCGCTTCACTCCTTTTCCTCAACCTCCAAGGGTAGTGGAGCACCAGCTACTTTCTCCTTCTCTTGTCTCTTTTTAGCCTTCAGGACAATTCGCTCTATTGTGGCCTTTTAGGCCACATTTATAGCACCGCGGTATCCTCCCTTCCACTCTGAATTTCACTGTTGCGTCTCCAACAGTGATTGTCTCTACCATATTTTCGATATCTTCCACGGCAACCTGTACCACCATATCGAGGCTTTGTCCTTGCCAGTTCCTGTGGCTTGTTCTGAAGGACCACCACCTTCTTCTCCATGCCTAGCAATATGGCAACTACCAGCCAGGCTACATCCACTTCTGGGGGTATGTTTTCTACCCTAACTCTGGAAGCACGTCTCTTAAGGTATACAGGTAGGAGCACCACTTCTTCGGTTTTTAGCGGTGTAACTGAGTGCAGCCTGGCAGTAGCTACCTCCCGAAACCGCACGACCACTGTCCCAATTTTTTTTTCTCTAGCTTCTACCGAGTATGTTCTGTAATTATGGTTTTCTCATTTTTCTCTTCGTTCCCCTCCCTTTTAATCATTTCCTTGAATTTTCTTATATCCTCCAGCTTTACGTCTTCGCTTCTTTCCTTCGTCACCTCTGCATAATTTTTCGTCGCCATCACTTCATCTATCCTCTTCAAACACTCCACCATTTCTTCCTCAGACGACACAAAGTCTGAAGAAGGATAATTCACAAAGTCTGAAGAAGAGTAATTCAAACTTTCGCAGCTCCTCACCCGACGTCCCTCCATTAAACAAGAGGGAAAACGTCGCACCACTAAGACGGCAAAAAAAAAAAAGCACGTTTGTTACTCACAAAACCAACAATTCAACTAGCAAACGCTATACCGGAAGCAAGCTTCTTTATTTCATTAATATTTGCTATACAAGCATTACAAAGAGGGGAGAAACAAGGACAGACAAACGTAAAATGGTGAAGAAGCTGCTACAATTTAAAAGGTCTTTTTTTTTAATGATAAATTACGATTAAAAATTACGATTAAAATTACTGTAAAAATTTAAAAGTTCGATGATATCACATTGCCACTTGCAATGTATCTCCTGAAGGAAAGGCACCCGACCACCAGGGTAGAACCTTTGCTTCTTTTCGGGGCTCCACTTACTTGGTGCCAATCGCTCCCAGCTTTCTTACCACAAACTTCCATCTTCTCTCGAATCCTTCTCGTGACAGGTACCTCTTATCCAGCCTGATCTTACTACTGAGGTGGTAATTAAAAAAGTTAACCAACCCCTGGCCAGATACAAAGGTATCCGTCACTATTCCTTTCACACGCGTCTTCCATACTGTTTCTTTCAGTATGGCTACTACGCAGAAAAAGCAAGCCTTCCTCTCCTTGTTGAGGGAAGGAGGCGGCACAATCTCGATGATAGAGACTCAGCCGATAGCTGTACTCTTCCCATCGATGACGACAGTTGTTCTTCGAAAGCTATCAGTCCCGTTAATTTCGGACACTCCACAAATGCGTGCAAGACGGTTTCTCTGTCCCGCCCGCACCTCGGACATGTCGGCGAGACGGCACTTCCGTGCCTTGACAGTTTATCGCGAGCAGGTAACGCCGCACGGAAGCACTGCCAAGCCAGAGACTTCTGGTAATTATCCAGATACTCCGGCCTGAAAGCTCCCCTGAACAGGTTGATCAACTGATTTTCATCGTAGCCCAGAGTCTCCCCCAAGGCGTCTTCGGACATAATCTCCACTAATCCGCTATAAAAATCCGCGGTGGAACTCCTACTGCCGGCATTGCCCGCCTGAGAGAGCAACTGAAGTGCCAGACGGCACTCCAATTGCCAATCTCCCAGCCTAGGTCTTTGCTTGATCCATGTACCAATGGCCGTTAAGGACGTTAGCTGCGGAAGATAGAACCGGACATGCGAGGGAACTTCTATATATATTTGCCCAACTAGAAATAACAGTCAAATTTTCATCAAAACACACCCCATCGTCTTAAAAGAACACTTTAAATAACATTGTCTTGGATGTACACAGACTGGAAAAATGCGACAAAATTGTCACGGCTGAAATGATCATATGTTTCTCTCAATAAACACCAGTAATAGCTAAGATCGTCACCATTAGTTTGTGGACAAACTACTTCGTTGCTGAGCTTCTTTTTTTTTGCCATTATTATAAGCGTTGCGGCTTCTTTGAACAACCAAGCTTCATATCACTGACTCCACCCTATTCCATGTATTTTCTTCTTTTGCAAACTCCCACCCACCGTATCGCAACCAACAAATCTCGCACTACACATTTTGCTTAAGGTTTCCATCCTTACCGATGTGCACGTTGAATGTCCAATGCATTGATTTCATCAATCCTGGAAGATTTGCAATGCTAAGATCATTACCCTTCGTTTAAACAATATCCATTGTATCCTGGATTATATACTTTTATATATACACACGTGCGCGTGTGCACACATACACTTAATAAACTGCACAAACGTTAGGTAAAGCCGGCGAGCTAACAGAATAGCTAGAACATCGGGAAAATGTCTTGCACTATTAGTTCAGGCCCTTTACATTTTCAGTTCAGTTAGTTCAGATCTCAGCGACCAACTTTGCCTTTCATCCTTTTGGGGTCGATAAAATAAAGCGTCAATCAATTCAAGAACTGGA
>NC_142928.1:138902282-138922282 GCF_046866305.1 Octopus bimaculoides
GGATCTGTGTCAGTGTGTGTGAATCACACCCTCCAAGTATCCGTTACACCACCAAATCACACCCACCAGGTATCCTTTTCACATTAACTTCCTATTTAATGGTAATCTCTACCATCTGAAAGGTATATGTAGAAAACTTCATTTAAAGATACCCATTTTTCTGAAAGTTGTGAGGAAACAAAGTCTATTCGTCTAAATTTTCTGAAGCACTTGTTCGCTCCTCCAAAAGATTTTGCAGAACAGATTCCAATATTGTTGGAATCTATACCACCTGGAAGATATTTGTAGAAAATTTCATAAAAAATATCCATTTTTTTTTTGTAAATAAATATATTATCGCACTCATGTATATACATTTAAACCGAATCAAAGAAAATTAAAGGGAAGAATTTTAGAGGTAAAATTGTCAGGAGTGGAAGAGGGAGAGAAAATCTAGGAGTGGTAGTAAGGTGAATTTGTTAGAAAAGGAGAAAGAGGGGGAGGTGGGAGATACAATTTCTGGTCAGTAGGAGAATATAGTAGTTCTAGGTAAATTGGTGGTTTATCGCTTAACATTAAAATTGTACACAAGTATATTCACGCGCGCGAGTATATTTTTCCAATGCACCTGTAGTATTCTATAGGTACGCACGCGTACGCGCCACTATATTCTCATGTTCAGAGAGGGAGATGTAGGGAGTTCACAAGATTAAAAAAATATATAATGGTAGAAAAATTTTCTGTTATACATGGAAGAGCTTCAAGTGAGGGCGGAGGAATAGCTAGGGAATAATGGGCTATTTTTTGTACTTTGAGAATGTGTTACATAATCGGTGTTTACAATTAAAAATTAGATGGTTCCGTTCATTCAGACAGTTGGTGGATTGCATAACAGAAAAGACTTCCGTGGTGCATAGATCGTAATTGTTGTTATAACCGTTGTAGGGTTTGGCATGGGTAGCTATGGACCATTTAAAATTATGTGGGTGGTGGTGCTGCACAAGTCGATGTATATATAATTGGAATTTTCAGTTGATACCGTGCATTTTTATACAGTACTTTTTGTGAGGCATCTATTATTTAAGGGACAGGAGGTGGGGCGTCTACAGCTGCTTAGGATTCTAGAAGGTGCTAAAGTGGAATTTGCGGAGTTATTATTATCTAGGGTTAACCTGGTTAACCCTAGATAATAATTAACTCTGGTTAATTCATTATCCACCGCGGCGTTGCGATTGGTATTTTTTCAGAGTGGCGAGGGAGTTGTCTAGGGGATATATATATATATATATATATATATATATATATAGGCAATGTTAATTCTCTAAATGAAATATTAACAGTAACTGCACGATGAAGTGAAGTGTATTGCCACTTAAGTGTGGCTGACCCCTAGGGGTGGATGTTACTGTTGCTTTAGCCCCCAGGAGGACATCTCCTCCAGCTGGCTTATCGACACACTACTGTGTCCTGTTTGTTTTTGGACACAGTAGTGTGTCGATAAGCCAGCTGGAGGAGATGTCCTCCTGGGGCTAAAGCAACAGTAACATCCACCCCTAGGGGTCAGCCACACTTAAGTGGCAATACACTTCACTATATATATATATATATATATATATATATATATATATATATATATATATATATATATATATATACATACATACATACATACATACATGAAAATGGGTCATCACATGTCAAGAAGTATAAAGATAAGAAAGATTGCAAATGCCCTTTTCAGACATTACGTTATGATCCGTTAGGTCGTTATCTGTTATCTTATTCCTGCATATGCATATGCTCTCAGACTAAATTCAGATTTTAATAACTCCTCTTAAACATTATTTAAATATATTATATTTTTATCATGGCACCACCCGTCACTCGTCCTAGATGGAAGAAGTGGCGGGTAGGTAGGTAGAGGTTGGTGGAAAATTATTCTCAAACCGGAAACTAGTCCCGAATGCTTGCAACTGAGTGAAATCTGCTAAAAGCACTCAACGATTGGTGTAAAGCCGAGTGATGAATTAAGTTTTCCGTCATAAAACCGAACAAAAGACTTATTTAGAAATACATTTTATGATCATGGACATAAAGAATTGACTGAAGATTTTTTTCATTGTTGCAAAGATGTCTAAGAGAGTTTTACTGATAAATCGTCAGAAAATCACTGATCGCTTATTCAGTCCAAGAATGAAAACCAGTATCGACTTCGGTTTGATTGAATATGGAAACGCTTGCATTATAATAATAAAGCAATATAATAATTATGATAAGGCAATAATAAATCGATAATAAATGAAATGTAGGTTTCTAAACTTTGTATTAAACTAAACTACCCGTGACCCGTTTGGTCACTGACGGTTCATGTTATAAAACATTGAAGCTGATTTCAACTTTGTATTGAAATGAAAGTTAATTTTAGGATGATTCAGTTAAATATTTCAATTCGTTCGTGTCAGCATAGGTTTGGTTTACAAGTTCATGTTTAAGGTTTTACTGATTATTTACAACATCTAATGGAAATAAAACTTCCAGGATAAACCTGAACTCCTGTAACAGCACTTATTAATGGTATATGTGCACGCTTCTACAAAAAGAGCAAAAGGAATTGTCATATAACGAAAACATACGATTAATGGAAACAATTCTCACAGTATTATATATTCCCATTTTAGGGTTATGCTACTTTCGGAGTATTTTCCCATTATGCGCCGTTTTGACTATTTATGAAGGTACCCCAAAAAAACCGCGTATCTTGGGAATCCATCGTCCGATTTACGCAAAACTTGTTTGTATTCACATTTCAGGGATACCTTTAATTTCAAAGTATTTCCCCATTACGCGCCGGTTTGACTGTATCAAATTACAGACAAGCACGCAAGCAAGCAAGCAATGACAGATTTAGTAGTTTACAGATTATATTTTATTATGTTTACCATATTGAGCAAATAAAAAAATCCTGACAAGAAAAAAGGTTGTCATATTTCCATGAGTCTCTCGAGTAAATGAAGGTCAAGGAAGGTCATTCAATTTCCTGTTAGTTTTCATTTTCGTTTCTTTATCACTTAGTCAAAGGAAGAAACGCAGCTCCCGCAATAGGTTTCTGAGTCGCTCGAGACTTTTGAGAAGTTATCGTCCGACTGGACCTCTTGTCTGACTTCCTATAACACAGTGGACTCTTATAAAGGTAGCCAAGGGCCTCCATACAGTTTCTCTTACCCATAATTTTACTCAACTTTAGTTGACCTGAGGCTATACAGAAGGGGAATGAACTTAAAACCCACGTAATTGCAAAACGAACTTCGAAATCATGCAGCTATGTTCGTTAGCTACGTTGGTGACGTCTTTCTTAACAGACTCTAGGGCGGTAAGCTGGCAGACTCGTTAGCAGCATTTATTTCGGCTCTTTATGTTCTGAATTTAAATCTCGCGGATGTCATCTTTACCTTTCACTCTTTTGAGGTCGATAAAATAAGTAGCAGTTGAACATTGAGGTAGTTTTAATCGACTTACTCCTTCCCTCAAAATAGCTGGCCTTGTGGCAAAATTAGAAAGAATTTATTAACTACTTCTTCACAGAGATGTACTTTTTCCACATATAACTTTAGATCTAGATATCCCTAAATAGATGGGGATGTTCACGACTGGAATGGCTTTGATCATAGGTCTGCTCAGTTAGCGCTGAGATAGAACAACATTAAGCTCTAACTGTATAAGCAACGAGTGAACTATTTCGATGATATTTTAAAATAAAACAAAACAGATTTACATTATTTTAATCTTTTTAAAATGTTGTCTGTTTTCAAAAACCGCTTTCGGTTTAAAATGATCAGGTGTTTCACGAGAAAACATTGTTAACGGCATATGTAATGTCAATTAATATTTTAATAGTTGAATATTATTTTAGAAGTTTAATACTCCACTTTGTCAAAATAACTGTTAGAAAAGTACAATATCTATAATCAAATTAAATGCTGAATACGAAATTCAACTTCAGATACATTGAACATTTGGTTCGTCAAACGTTATGTAAAGTTCAAATGAAACATGCAGCACAGGAACAATTAGCATGAGTCAGCAAACGTAACATTTTAATTCCTAATGGGTGTATTTTAAAGAACTGATCTTCGGGACTCCTTAAAAGGTCACAGTGGTGGATAGGGGCTTGCGGGGCCAAAAGCAGAGCCCGTTCCCCACTTCATTGTTTTTGTAATTTGTATTGTTATTTCATCCGATTTTTAGTATCATTAATTTTTATTCGATTTATCGTATTCATGTGTTTTTCATCCTGGCCCCTTACTTTTGTATCGTCCCCTCTGTGTTTGACCCCCTGTTGATAATAGTACAATAATACTTTCATTTTTACCTCCACCTTCGCTAAGGCGGAGGTATTGTTTTCAGTCGTGTTTGTTTGTTTGTCCACGGGCAAGATATCTCAAGAACCACCGGATGGATTCGGATGAAACTTTCAGGGACGTTTGGCATCGTGACTAGCACGAACTGATTAGATTTTGGGATCGATCGGGACCGGACAAGGATTCTGGATTATTTTTCCTTTTTTTTTTTTTACTTAATCTTTGAGAGTGGTCGGGTTCATTCTTAGTATTCTCGTTTGTCAGAGCAGCCGAGTTTATTTCAGATATACACATTTTAAAAATCATCTCTGGCTAAGTGTTGAGAGGACGTTGGTGTTGCTTTGGCGGAGGTTTGCCCTTTCTGAGTGCTCTTGTTTTGTTTTATTTTCAATATGATTTATTTTTATTGTTTATTCGTTTCACTTCTTTTATTGCGGCCATGCTCGGGCATGTAAAGTTTAGCCGAAGAGATCGACCCCAGTATTTATTTTATTAAGTCTAGTGCTTATTCTATCGGTTACTTTTGTCGAACTACTGGTTATGTATAAGTAAACAAATCAGTATTGTCAAGCGATGGAGGCGGAAGTGACAAACACATAGACGAAGACATATACATATATAAATATAAACGACGAATTTCATCGTAGTTTCCGTCTACCAATTCTCTCACAAGGGTTTAGTTGGCCCAGGTCCATTGTAGAAGAAACTTGCCTGAGATGTCACCCAGTGGGACCGAAACCACGTGATTCTAAAGAGAGATTTTTAATCATACAGCCTTGGTTGCACCTATTAAATATGTTTTTCTGAAGAGTATTACTTTCAAAATACAAATACAAATTTAAGATCTCGGTAATGTTTAGTACAAATAATTGATTGTTGCTTTTCCATAACCCTGGAATACTTTAATTTATATATGGATGTACAAGAGAGAAATAAAAGTTACATAATCTTTTTCTTTTTCTCCCTCCTAGGAAGAAATAAAGGTAGAAGTAGAAGGTAATATAATCTTTATTTCTCCCTACTACAGTCGTACATAAAGAAATTTCTGCATAACTACACAAGTCTACCTCTCCACTTGCTGCCGTCGCCACTCCACCGATTTTGCTTCCTGACAAGTTCACCTTACTACCACTCCTAGATTTTCTCTCCCTCTTCCACTCCTGACAATATTACCTCTAGAATTCTTCCCTTTAATTTTCTTTGATTCGGTTTAAATGTATATACATGAGTGCGACAATATATTTACTTACAGTTGACATAGTAAATGAGCCCCAGCCTTATATTCACAAAGCTTCAATCTAACCAAAATTCCCCCCTTTTCCCCCTCACCTTTTCTTTATTCTTATTTTTTTTCTTAACAGCTTTAGACATCTTCCCACTCCCATATCCTATTTCTTCATGCATGTTTTTCTTCATTTAACTAAGGTATCTTCAGCCTGATGAGTAGCTAGTGGGGTACTCCTCGTTGAGTAATTATCACCTCCGAGGTTCTGCTAGCTAGGAAACACATGTAGCCTGGATTTTACCTATCCATTCCTTCAATTTAGTTATATATATATACATACACACACGCGCATACATAAGCAAGGAGAATGGAGTGGGCAACACATTTTACCGCATAATTCTACAATTGTTTCATTGACGCTTTACCAGAAGTTTATTGCAGAGATATTATTATATAATATACAAAATAATACATTGTATCAGTATTATTTCGACAACACTAGAAAACGTCAACTTCTCAGGTGTATACATACACCAGCTTGCTCCAGTCTCCTTGTTAATATTCATATAATCACCACAGATACTCACTGATTTTCCGACATATCTTCAGTAAAACAATCTGTTTTCGCTGTAAACTCTATCTGATAATCGATACCCGAACACTGGCTTTCTTAAGCAAACTGCAAGATGAACATCCAAATTGAATTGAGATTGGTATGTATGTATGTATGTATGTATGTATACAGCATTTGGAGTCAGTACATGTGCAGATTTGTATTTTTTTTTATGTATGTCTTCTCATTCATATACTTGCATGTCTAGACATGCACATATATACTTAGATGATAAACTTCTGGAAAGTTTTACAGATTTTTACAGTTCCAGAAATGGCTTGGATCTGTAGTCTTCGAATCAGCTTTCTCCATTTTGGTTTTGAGAAGGCTAATTTCTCAAGATTGGTGCTTAGGTAGTGTGTTATATATCCTAGTGCGCCAATAATTACAGGTATAAACCTGAACTTGTAATCTGGGTAGAGTATGTATGTATGTATGTATGAATGTATGCATGCATGTGTATGTATGTATGCGTGTATTTATGTATGTATGTATGTATGTATGTATGTATGTATGTATGTGTGTATGTATGTATGCATGTATGTGTGCGTGTGATAAGTTATGCTTTTTTCTTTTGAAAGTATGTTGCCTGTGCAAAACTTAAGTCGTCTAAATGCAAAGCCCTACCTCATAACTTTAAACTTAGTTATATACATATATTCACTTTTATGTATCAAGTTATGCACTTTCAGAAACGTGGTTTTGAATGTAGAATATTGTAAATCTTAAAACAATTTCGGAAATTTCAAATTCACTAACTTCCTATTGTAGGTAGAATCCTATTTCAAGGCGAATAATTACGCAGCGCATGAATGGAAAGGAATCTTAAAAAATGTCTCTTGATAATATAATTTTGGCATTTTAAGGTTGCATACTTCGTTCTTTTACTTTTTTTTTTATCGTTTTTGAAATTCCAATTAACGCTTTGTAAGCTATACCATTATTCAATGTTATTATATTAAGACATTCCAATGGACTAAAAGACATTTTTCTTTCATGTAGCAACGCCATTACTTTTGCAACAGATGCCATGAATGCTCTTAATTTACGTCAATGGCACCAGAAGTGTCTTAAATACAGGTGATAAATATTTCACTATATAATTCGATTCGCGTCTTTTTTTTCTCACTCTTTCTTCTCAAAGGCAGACGATATATTCGATATATTTACTGCAGAGCACCTTCGATGAATATACAAACATTACCACCAGTGCGGTATTAAACATCAAACCTTAAACAACATGTTTTTCAATGGAAGAAACATTAGATCATTATTGTGTTTCTTCTATTACTTGTATTCCACTACAAACATCGCCACCACTATCCCACCAAAATAACCGCCACCACCACTACTACTGCGGTTGTTGTTGCTGCCATATGAAGAGCGGTATAATATTCACCACAAAATATATTGACAAGGTTAGTGGTGGTAAAAGGCTAAAATTATTTTTGTAGCCACACCTAATGTCGTCATCCCTGAATGCTCGCTAATTTTCCATAGACATTAGTATATTAGTAAAGTAAATGACCTTCCTTCGGTTTCGACGATGAGTACTGCGAATGTTCAAGCAAATCGACTTGCTACTTTCCTTTGAAATATAGGATAAGGGAAGGCGCATGGCTTAATGCTTAAGATGTTGGACTCATGATCGTAAGATTGTGGTTTCGATTCCTGGATCGGGTGATGCGTTGCGTTGCGTCCTCCTGCAAAACACTTCATTTCACGTTGCTCCACTCCATTTAGCTGATAGAAATGAGTAATACTGCTACGGACTGGCATTTCATCCAAAGACGAATATATATATATGCCAGAGAATCGTAAGTGCGCTAGACATTCGGCCAAGCCGGGTCGGAAATATTATGTAATGACATCTTAAAATTGACATCTTAAAAAAACAAATTCTTTTATTCTTTGGTTCAGTCATTTGACTGCGGCCATGCTGGAGCACCGCTTTTAGTCGAACAAATCGGCCGCAGAACTTATTCTTTGTAAGCCTAGTACTTATTCTATCGGACTATTTTGCCGAACTGCTAAGATACAGGGATGTAAACACACCAACATCGGTTGTCAACCGATGGTGGGGGGACAAACACGGACACACAAACATGTACATACATACATACATATATATATGTATATATATATATACACACGACGGGCTTCTTTCAGTTTCCGTCTAGCAAATCTACTCACAAGGCTTTGATCGGCCCGAGGCTATAGTAGAAGACACTTGCCCCAAAGTGCCACGCAGTGGGACTGAACCCTGGAACCATGTGGTTGGGAAGCAAGCTTCTTACCACACAATCACGCCTGCGCCTGTATTGGACGTGGGAACGTAGTAGTAGTAGTAGTAGTAGTAGTAGTAGTAGTAGTAGTAGTAGTAGTAGTAGTAGTTTTTGTTGTTGTTGTTGTTTAGCTCCAGGTTAGCCATTATCGTGTAAATCTATGATGGAAAGAATTCTGTCCGTTGATCATCCCGTCTTTTTAAGAGTGTCTACCATTAAATTATCCGACGTGTCTTTTCTTATTTAAGGCGGGGCTTGTTTTAATGGAGATTTTTACTGTTATTTCTCTTTCGAGCAATCACGTAGACGCTCCTTGATTGTTGCTGTCCCAGTTGATCTTTAAACTTAGGCTAACCTTGAACAGGTAGGCCTATGATCAAAAGCGATCCGGTTCTACCCACCCCTTCTCGTCTTTTATTCAGACATATTGTATTCAGTCACGCTTCTTTCAAGACAGCGGTGTATGATTTGAAGATTTGGTTGCTATTTCTAATAAGCTGAGCGACCACGTAGGGGCCAACTCTTTGACTTTTAGTTTAGACTTGCTGTTCAGATCCGACTCAATCCTGATGAAGCTCAGCTATGATGAAAGATATTCTAGCCATGACCATCTCCACTTTTACAAAGGTGTCTCAGATTACATTAACAAATGTGCGTCCCACTCTTTTTGAAAGTTGGCGGATTTCGGTTTGAGTAAGTTTTGGCTGCTATTTCTAGCATGTTCAGTGACCATATAGAGGTTATCTCGTTGGATTCTCCTTTAACGGTTTCACCGTGTCACTCGGCCTAGCTGAGAAGACAACACAATCCAACATGCAGTGATGAATTGTACAGGATTTAATGTTACTGTCTGGATATTGTGCACCAGAAACTGACAGTTGTTCCTCTGCATTTATTGATGGTGATATTTATCCCAACACAGTGTTTTAGGGCCAGTGAGGCTATTGATGTTGTGTTTATTTCTGTCTCTGTATGTGTTCCTTATATTGCCTGGACTGAGTGGGAGAGATATTGTTCTTAACACGTAGCAGTGTACACGTGATACATAGACACGTACACAACATATAACACTGCATTGGTGGGTGAATATTCTTTATTTGTGGATTAACAAACCTGCCAGTGGAGGCGCAATGGCCCAGTGGTTAGGGCAGCGGACTCTCGGTCATAGGATCGCGGTTTCGATTCCCAGACCGGGCGTTGTGAGTGTTTATTGAGCGAAAACATCTAAAGCTCCACGAGGCTCCGGCAGGGGATGGTGGCGAACCCTGCTGTACTCTTTCACCACAACTTTCTCTCACTCTTACTTCCTGTTTCTGTTGTGCCTGTAATTCAAAGGGTCAGCCTTGTCACACTGAGTCACGCTGAATATCCCCGAGAACTACGTTAAGGGTACACGTGACTGTGGAGTGCTCAGCCACTTGCACGTTAATTTCACGAGCAGGCTGTTCCGTTGATCCGATCAACTGGAACCCTCAACGTCGTAAGCGACGGAGTGCCAACAACAACAACAACAACAAACCTGCCATTAGTTTCATCTCGAGAGAAATCGCAACAATTATCAAGTCTACCACATGAGACGTTGTTGTTCGTCTCCAGTTTATTTTCGTCTCCATCGTATTTTCATCCAAGAGAAAGTCGAGCACCGACGTCCCATGCGGCAGGCTTGACAATTGTTGAGATTTCTCTATATGAAACCAATGGTAGCCTTGTTAATCCACAAATAAAGTATATATATATATATATATATATATATATATATATATATATATATATATATGTATGTATGTTCTTTTACTTGTTTCGGTCATTTGAATGCGTCCATGCTGGAGCACTCCCTTGAGGGTTTTTTAGGCGAACAAATCAACCCCTGGGCTTATTTTTTATGGATGCCCTGTACATATTGTACGTACATATGTGTGTGTGTGTGTGTGTGTGTGTGTGTGTGTGTGTGTGTTATCATGGACTCTTCTGTCGTTAAACGACGTATAAGAATTCTGCAATTTCTTGCTGAACTACCGCACCGATGGTTTGTTTATAGCGATCAAATGTTTGTGTTCACATAAGCTCATTCCATCCATCAGATCGGCATTACTTATACAGGTGCACGAACTTCCACACGTCAGGTGACGAAATGATCGCCGAGCAACATGAAACCAAGTGTTTTGCTCAAGAACACAAAGCAATGCCTGGTCTGGGATTCGAAAATACGATCTCGCAGTCGTGAGTGCAACATCCTAACCACTAAGCCATGCGCCTCCACACACACCTACATGCATGCGCAAACACGCACACACACACACACACACACACACACACACAGAGGGATGTTTGAGGTGGTTTTTCGTGCAATTTGGTGTAACTGTGAGGGATGAAGTTTGCTATGTCACCAGTATCTTTCGCATTTTCAAATCTGATTGTCGGTCTCTCTCTATTTTACTCTTTTATTTGTGTCAGTCATTTGACTGCGGCCATGCTGGAGCACCGCCTTTAGTCGAGCAAATCGACCCCAGGATTTATTCTTTGTAAGCCTAGTACTTATTCTTGCGGTCTCTTTTGCCGAACCGCTAAGTTACGGGGACGTAAACACACCAGCATCAGTTGTCAAGCGATGTTGGAGGAGACAAACACATACACACACACACATATATATACATATACATATATACGGTGGGCTTCTTTCAGTTTCCATCCACCAAATCCACTCACATCAGTTTCCGTCTACCAAATCCACTTTGGTCGGCCCGAGGCTATAGTAGAAGACACTTGCCCAAGGTGCCACGCAGTGGGAATGAACCCAGAACCATGTAGTTGGTAAGCAAGCAACTTACCACACAGCCACTCCTGCGCCTATTAATCTGTATTAATCGTCATGATGGTTATTTCTTTTTATTTGGTAGTGAATCTTTTCAACATAAATGTATTTTTATGGTGAATTTAAAAATAAAGAAGTTACAAATAATTAAAGATTGAATTTTTTTTATTATTCTCAGCGAATACGATGCGGCCATTTTCGACAAAAAAATTTTCGTAATTAAAAAAATGGTTGTGTAGCATTTTTAATATTAATTTCTCACAAACTAATAATAATAATGATAATAATAGTAATAATAAGAGACGTCGCTATTCCGACTTCCGGCGTGTCGAAAATAGCCGCTATCCGCACGGTGAAATTCTAAAAGAAATTTCAATCCTTAAAGATTCGTAATTTGATTATTTTTAATTTCTCTGAAAAATTGTAATGATTTCAGTAATTACTTGAAAAAACTACATCTGCACAGAAAGTTCGGATCTGCTGAGTTATTAGTTTATTGTAGTGTGACGTTGAGAAATAGGAGACTTGACAGGACTGACAAAGCTAATGATCGATCTAATGTATAGTTAGTTATACACAGTTGTTTTTTTTCTGTTGCTTTCTTTCTTTACTATGTTTTCCATGTGTGTTGCAAATGTTGTAAAGGAGTTGTGTTAAAATCCTAATATATTGATTTCAAATTTTGGGGAGAGGATAAACTGATTATTTATTTTATCGAACCCGAAGGATGAAAGGCAAAGTCGACCTCAGTGGAATTTAAACTCATAACGTAAAGACACAGACGAAATGCCGCTACCAACTCGCCAGTCTTCTTTGTGTTTGGTACATGTTGCTGTGTAGATATGTTATGTGTAGTTATTATTGTGACATGGGATGCCATACAAACGTTGATGTTGTTGATGATGATGATGATCACTGTACATTAATAGTTTTACTATTAGTTTTATGGTTTATGTTGGAAACAAATGTTTGTCATTTTCTTTATCTAAATTTTCGTTTGTTATTTCTTTATTTAGCTGTTTGAAGCTGAATTTTATTTCGGTTGTCTACGACTTTAGTGTATTATGTTTGAGCTTGTATTTGGTTTTTATGAGGTTAGCTGTTTCTAGTGTGTAACTGGGATTGTATTTTTATACGTTACCTTATGGGACTTCTTTAGATGCATCTGTAATAAATTTGTTGAATATATGTACCGCAACGTCTATGATGGCGACTGTGGGTTGATAAATTCTGTAAACCTTGATTCTGTTTCTTAATGGAACTCGTGTCATTATACATTTATTTATTTATTTATTTGAAGTTTGTGAAATTGATTTTGCCTTTCTTCATTGATGTGCGAGCGTGTTGTGATAGTAATTGGTGATCTGAGGAAAGTTGTGGAATTATTAGCCTAATGATTGTGGTCGCTTGAAATCGAGAATAGAAGAGAAAACCCGGGGAGGAGTTGATGTACTTTACTTGGTGATGTTTGTATATGCGTTGATGTGGATTGTTTAAGACATGAAGGAACTCTAGCAACGACGGCATTACGCCATCTATCTTGTTATCTGTACTACTTGAAAACCAGGAAGTATTGTAAGCATTATGTAACGGCAACACTGTTTAAGATCTGGAAACACTATTCCACTGTTGAATCATCAGTTAGTCAAATTTTAAGCATTTCTTGGTTTTGAAGTGTGTTTTGACGCAGCTTTTACTATGTTGTGTGAATTTGCGATTGCAAGAGTCATCTGTGGTGTATCTAGGGCCACAATATTCAATGTGCCTATTTCACTTCCCATGTTCTGTGTCAACGGAATAATAGCAAAACAGAGGACCAAATGGAAACTTTAAGACGCGGTTCAGAGCACAAGGTCGTTCTTTACTTGGGTGGGTCAGAGATGGGGGTCTAGCAGCCCTTGAGTGACTGAGCATACATTTCTTGAACCCATGCTCACCTCCATCGTGTGGAGAAGGAGGTAGAAAACGTGCCCTAAGCATTGCCTGCTTCGTTTATTCGGTCCAGCTCACCATTGATGGCAGAGATCCAAAACTTGTGGACGTAAGACAAAAGAAAAACAAAAATAAAAGTATCTCACCATTATCACGTGGAACGTGCAGACAATCACGGACAACGCCCAAAGCGAGGGGCCAGAGAGAACAACTTTGGTTATTCTTTTACTCTTTTACTCTTTTACTTGTTTCAGTCATTTGACTGCGGCCATGCTGGAGCACCGCCTTTAGTCGAGCAAATCGACTCTAGGACTTATTCTTTGGAAGCCTAGTACTTATTCTATCGGTCTCTTTTGCCGAAACGCTAAGTTACGGGACGTAAACACACCAGCATCGGTTGTCAAGCGATGTTGGGGTGACAAACACAGACACACAAACATACACACACACATATATATATACGACGGGCTTCTTCCAGTTTCCGTCTACCAAATCCACTCACAAGGCTTTGGTCGGCCCGAGGCTATAGTAGAAGACACTTGCCCAAGGTGCCACGCAGTGGGACTGAACTCGGAACAATGTGATTGGTAAGCAAGCTACTTACCACACAGCCACTCCTGCGTCAAAGAATTCTCAAGATACGGTTATAGACAGCTGTTGTATTTCTTAAAGACTTTGAGTTTTGTGAACGCATATTATACGAATATTATATGGCGTGCTCTGAAGTTTGAACACATTAGTGATTAGCATATTCAAGTTCGATCCCGCGGGAACGAATATATACGTCATTGTTTTGATCCACATTGTTCTTCATGCACACATCAATTTATTACACCGAAAAAAAGGTGTTGACAATCTTCCCTTAGTCTAGGAATGTTGATTTACTAAGAATTATTACAGCCAAGCAAATTAGAAAATGTTTCAAGCTGAGCTTTAAAAAAATTTAGAATAAAGTAAGGAAAGAAATAGAGGACCTGAAATGAATTTTTACTCTATTTTTATTTATTATTTACTGGGAAAACATTTTACTTTTCTCAAAATGTACTAATATACATAATTCCTCGACCTTTCTTTGAAAAGATATGCCCCCTATGCAAATCTCAGCTACCTAGGTGAAAAACTGTGCCCTTCAGCTTGAAACATACAAACGTTCACTTACATATATTATGCCTGATGTTGACAAGATGAAAGAAGTTGGATTTCAGAGACTTGAAGTAAAATTATAATTATTTAAGCATTAAAGCATATATATTAGCTCTTTCTGTCTTTCTTTCTTTCTCTTTCACACACACACACACACACACACACACACACACACACACACACACACACACACACACACACACACACACACACACACACACACACACACACACTCTCTCTCTCTCTCTCTCTAAATGCATTTGGGTATGATGCGAAGGAACATAACGCACACAAACCTTCACAATCTACGCGTTTCCTTAAGCCAGATATATTCAGATATGCTGAATCTCCGATTTTTAAAGGTAAATTATAATTATTAGAATCCACTCATTCGCCAACAAATATACAAACACACGCATGCACATACACACACGAACAGTTCAAATGCATATAGGTATAAATGTGCACAAACTGACGCTAAGATTTTCCTTACGGTACCGAAGCTTGTTATAAACCACAAATACGTATGTACTTTGCATTTTCATAAACCCACAAGAATACATATGTGGGTATATGAATGTTGAAAATGTATATATAAAGGCATATGAATGTTATTTATTTATGTACGGACATCTGTTTATGACAAGAAATACACACACATATACACATATTGGTGGTGTAGACTAGTAGAGTAAGTTGGGTCTCTTGACGTTTAGCCACGTTCTTTTGCATTTTCAGTTCAAAACATGCCGAAGTAGACAATAAATTAAGAAGAATTTGTAGTATGGCGAATAAGCTTATTGTTATAACGAGTAAAAAATGTAACGCTTCGGGATATTGTCATTCATCATAGAGTAAAAAAGCCTGAAGAGTTACTCTTGGTCTGGTTGGCTGTACCGTCAACCTGTCTAACAACTTCATCGCCTTGTCCGACTCTCTGACAAAGGGCAAGAGTTTGAAATGTTAGATTTCCATACTCCTCACAGTGATGGAATTTATCCGATATACTAGAAACCTTTGTTCTGCTTTATTGGCATTGATTCTGACATTTATCATATTTCTCTGGTTCTGGAATTTACCATATAAAATAAAAAGTAGTCAAGTTCTGAATCGATCTAATTAATTATACCTCTGTTATTAAAATGTGTCGCCCCGTGTCTGTATTATTAATCATTATTAAAAATATATTAATCTTTCTATGTATCTCTATATAAATATGTTTATGATAGAGTATTGTATAATTGTTTCAAAATTTGGCACAAGGCCAGCAAATTTTATGGAGAGCTTATAAGTCGATTACGTTGACTCCAGTGATCAACTAGAATTTGCTTCATCGACTCAGAAATGATGAAAAACATAAGTCTACCTCGGCAGAATTTCAACTCAGAACGTAAAGAATACTTCGAAACACTTTTTCCAGTGTTCCAGTGATAGTGACAGCTCGCCAACCTGAGAGCATGATATAATAAAGCATAGTAAAATATAGTGTAATATATGAGGGGGCGCTGAAAAGTTTCTAGCTTTCGGTAAAAGAAAATACAGGAGGATCAGTTAATCTATGATTTAATTCAACATATTTCCCTAACAGATTCACACACTTATTGCAGTGGCCCTTCAGTTTTTTCTAAGCCCTGTAAAAGCGTCTTCTCTTATACGAAACTAACTAATAATCAGCAGCTATTTAGATAAACTTACGCACAGTTCACCAAAGCAAATTTTCACATATGCAAACATATGATAAACACACAAACTCACACACATAGAAACAGACAATGAACTCAAAAGCTCATACATAGAAACAGTCGAACTAACAAACTTACACGTATACAAACGCATGATGAACGCATAAACTTTCGCATAGAAACAGTCGAACTAACAAACTCACACACATACAAACACATGAACGTAAACACTCACACACACACACACACACACACACACACACACACACACACACACACACACACACATATATATATATATATATATATATATATATACAAATACATAATGAACGCACATAGAAACAAGCGAACTCGCAACATCCTTAAAACCAGGAATTTTTTCGCATCCCCTTGTAATACGTGTGTATCTGTGTATGCATGAGCATGCGCATGTGTGTATGTATGTGTATATAATCGTTCCATGTCCATTGTCTATGCTGGCATGTGTTAGGCAGGTCATCAAAGTCCGATTCCGTTTTTGTAAGAGGTGTTTCAGACGAACGACATCGTTTGTATGGTCCATTTTTGACATGTTTCCTACGATTGTATGCTCTCTTGCTTTACAGAGTATACTTAGTACATTTTTCCGTTGCAGCTGATTTATCAAATACTGTCGTAATGTCGACCGGTCAAGACTAAGATACGTGAGCACATAATTCTATTGTGTCAGAAATGCATATATCTTCTGTTTTTCACATCCCCACCTCCAAAGCTAGCGGTCCAGCAATAGGATCGGTAAAATAAGTACAAAAAGAAAAGTAAGTACTGGAGTCAATTTGTTCGACTGAAACCCTTCAAGAAGGCACTACACCCAACATGGTTGCAGCCCAATGACTGAAGCCTGTAATATATACATGAGTATATACATGAATATATATATATATATATATATATATATATATATATATATATATATATATACGCACATACACACACATATATACATAAATACACACACACACATATATATCGTTGTGGCACTCGATATATATAAATGACCGCAGCCACTTGGCTGAAACACATAAATAAATAAATAAATAAATATATATAAATATATATATACATATATAAATATATATATATATATATATATATATATATATATATATATATATTTATACATATACATATATATATACATATATAAATATATGTATATGCATATATATACATATATATATATACACATACATATAATATACACATATATATACATATATGTATACACACACACACACACACACACACACTTATATACACATATATACATACATACACATATATATATATATTTACTTATGTAAATTTTAACAGGTGAAACCATGGTACGTAGGTTAATCGCTTTTTTATTTAGTATTTTTTCATTTGTCTTACCCTTTTACAGACTGTTGTGTCGCTAAATTTTTACTGAGAACGTTTTTTTTTCGTGGTTAGATGATTCGGCATCTATTTCTAGCATATAGGAGTCCACTTTTGCTGGTCATTCCTCTTATTTTTGTATGTTATATATATATATATATATATATATATATATATATATATATATATATATATATCCATATATACAAAATCAAAATAAACAACAGGATATCAAGAAGTGGCGCAGTACGAAGGTTTCAAGCGGCTCCATTTAATTGAACAATGCAATTATTACATAAATTCAAATGCAGTGCTATCATCAGCTGCGCAAATAAATAGAATTTTAATCAGTCGGACACATTAATATGATTTTACTCAAATACTTTATTAGAGATGGATGAAATCCAAGTTGTCGGTATTATAGCTAAGAATATACTACACTTCCAAGAAAGGCATGAAGCTTACTGGGGTCATAGCTTTAGTTCATTTCTAATTTATTTGTCTTTTTATCAACTACTAAATCTAAGACTAGAGGCCTATGTCTGTTTGGAATGAAGGGGAAGAGTGAGTTGACAGCTCCCGGCTAGGCATGGTCATGAATATTGTCAAGATATTAGGAGTAGTAAATCGGGTATAAAGTAATTGTCTATAAAGGAGTCTGGGTAGGGGAAGACTCGAAATCATGATGTCAATTGCCAGTTAAAGGGGCAAGATGCTAATAAAACGTATGATGTTAATACAGAGGAAAATTTATCATGGGGTACTATGCGTGATTGTTTATAAACAATATACACACACACACACACACACACACACACACACACACACACACACACATACATACACACACACACATATATACACGAGGAGGTGCTGAAAAGTTTCTGGCTGTGGGTAAAAGAAAATACGGGAGGGCCAGTTAATTTTGATTTTATTCAACATATTCCCCTCTCAGATTCACACACTTATAGCAGCGGTCCTACAGTTTTTCTGAGCCCTGTAAAAGAAGGCGGAAGGTTGGGCCTCCAACCAGGTTTTTCGCATTGCTATTAAAGCCAGGAATTTTTCGGCAACCTCTCGCGCGCACGCACGCGCGCATGTGTCTGTGTGTCTGTGTCTGTGTGTGCACGCGCGCGCACGCACGCGTGTAGGGGATAGTCATTAGGATCGATCTTTTTTGTATCTGTGACGACACAAGGTCATGAACTTCTAAGAATGTCATAATTGATATTACATTTTTGACTGCTACTTTATCGACCTCTGAATGACGTAAGACAAATTAACTATAGCAAGGTTTGAACTCACAAAGTGTAGAATTTAGAAAACCTTTACGAAATGTCGCATCAAGACATTTATTTTCTCATGCGGTCAAACGATTCTACTGCTAAATACACCCTTTCATCTCTCCCGTCACCATCTTTTACTATTTATTGCCCTTTCTGATGTCTAACCAGCCTCTTATACCACCTACTGCCCTTTCTACTGTCCTATCTCCATCTTCTGCAATCCACTGCACTTTCAGCAGCCCCCTACCACCCTTTCTATACTATCACAGCCCTCTTCTGACCTCCACCACCTTTTCAGTAGACTCCACTGCCATCTTCTGTCATCTGCTGCCTTTTTTCTCCACCACTGCCGTACCAGCGTCTTCTCTTATACGAAACTAACTAATAATCAGCAGCTATTTAGATAAACTTACGCACAGTTCACCAAAGCAAATTTTCACATATGCAAACATATGATAAACACACAAACTCACACACATAGAAACAGACAATGAACTCAAAAACTCATACATAGAAACAGTCGAACTAACAAACTTACACGTATACAAACGCATGATGAACGCATAAACTTTCGCATAGAAACAGTCGAACTAACAAACTCACACACATACAAACACACGAACGTAAACACGCACACACTAACACACATACATACACACACACACACACACACACACACACACACACACACACACACACACACACACACACACACACACACACACACATATATATATATATATATATATATATATATATATATATATACAAATACATAATGAACGCACATAGAAACAAGCGAACTCGCAAAGTCACACATTTACTAACACATGGTGAACCTACAAACCCACACATAGTAACACATCGTAACACTCAAACACACACACATATACGAACGCTTGATAAAATAACACAGACTCACACACCGAGAAACGTACAATGGAAAATACACAAGATAACACATATTGTGAACGAATTTCTCAATGAATAAACACAAATTTCGCATATACACATACAAAATTATGATAAATATGCAAGCTCACACACATACACACACACACACACACACAAACAAAAAGGCTCAAATTCACACAGAAACCTACGCACGATCAACTCACAAACTCACACCAACTTACAAGCATTACACACATAATCGCACACACGTACACATTTATATATACATATGCATACTTGACGCGTGCGCGCGCGTACGCAGAATGATGTTGAAATGTACTTTTACATAATTCGATCGTTTATTGAATTTTCTCTTCCCTACACGCTCTG
>NC_142928.1:138924782-138942282 GCF_046866305.1 Octopus bimaculoides
TCTCCCTCAAATAACATACTCCTTTCTTTTTGAAAAATGCAGATGTATCGGATAATGTAACAGAAGAGTCATTCACAACTGGAGTGTCTTGCAACATCGCTTAACAACAACTGAAACATTGTTGATTTATTAGCTGAGACACAAAACTTCAGATATATTTCGTATAAATATAATGTTGTGACATTCATCCTTTTCTCTAGAGCAGCGTTTGTCAGAATAGGTTCAAAGGAACCTTAGAATTCTGTGAAAAACTTTTGGGTCTGCTATGAAATAAGCTACCTTTAATACGATTTAATAAATATAAAGTTTATAAAATATAAAATATAAAATTAAAATTTAAAAAATGACGAGACACCATTGTCAAAGTTGTTTTATTATATTCTTTAAATTGTTTTCTTGTTTCCGTCATTGGTCTGCGGCCATTCTGGAGTATCACTTTAAAGGGTTTAGTAGAACAAATCGTTCCCAAGTACTTATTCTTTTAAAGTTCGGTGAGTTTCTTCTGTCGAACCGCTATGTTACGGGGACGTGAACAAACCAACAACGATTGTCAAGCGGTGTTGCTGGACACAAAAGCGCGCAGACCCACCCACACACATATTTATTATCCGAAATGTATAGTATTAAATATTTATACGAGTGCAACCTTTCCATGACTTATGGTCACTTTCACGACTCACATATGTGTGTGTATATATATATATATATATATATATATATATATATATATATATATATATATAGATAGATAGATAGATAGATAGATACATAGATATGCATATATGTCTATATATATATCTATCTTTATATACATATATATATATATATATTCTATACACACACACACACACACACACACATATATATATATCTATATATCTATATATCTATCTATCTCTTATTATCTTTTATATATATATATATATATATATATATATATATATATATATATATATATATATATATATATATATATATATTATATATATACATACATACATATATATATATAAATATATATATACATATATAAATATATATATATATATATATATATATATATATATATATATATATATATATATATATATATATATATATATATATATATATATATATATATACATACATAGGGCACGCTTCTTTTAGTCTCCGTCAACCGAATCCTCTCACTTTGGTCGGCCCGAAGTTATAAAAGTCTTTTGGCCAAGGTGCCACGCAGTGAGATTGAACAGGGGAGTATGCGGATGGGAAGCAAATTTCATGCCACACAGTCATGGACTGAGACCATACTGGAGCACCGCCTTAAAGGGTTGAATCGAACAAATCACCGTTAGTACTTGTTTTTTAAAGTTTTGTGCTTGTTCTTTCATCTTTTTCTTTCGCCGAACCGCTACGTTACGGTGTTACAGGGGACCTCTAACAAAGCAACACCGGTTATCAAACGGTGACGCGGGGACAAACACGGGCGAAAGTCAGGAATACGACGTATTCTCGGTGTTTAAGGTTAGGGTTAGGGTTTATTGTTACGCCGAAAACGGGTAGTGCACGTATTCTTTACCTCCGCCCAAACGCGAACGCAGAGACCCACATACTCTCAAACGGCGGCCTTCTACATGGTTTCCGTCAACTAAATTCATTCACAATGCTATACTCGGACCAGGGCTATAAAAGACTCAAGGCCAAAGTGCCACGCAGTGGGAATGAGTCACAAAGTTCGTGGTAACTAAACAAACTTCTTAACTACACTACCGTACCTTTATAAAGTTATTACTTTTATTAAAAAGAATAAATTCTCTCTTTAATTAAAACAAATTTTATTTTATCTAATATTAAAATTTAGGCGGTCAGTACTACCTGTAAAAATTACGGACGGGTTCTGCGTTTTTTTGTAAATTACATAAAGATTCCTTAAAAAACTAACAGCTAGACTACAGAAGTTGTGATATAACCGAAGAGAATCGTCTGCAGCGAGAAATACGTATTTATTTTCAAGGTACATAAAACTCGACTTTGTAGGAAAATGTAAAATTAGCTGGTTGATTCGTCCAGTGTCTTACGAGCATTGATGTTATTGACATAATAAGGGCAAAAGGTAAGTCGACGCTAGCGAGATTTGAACCCAGATGCATGTGGGATGACACGCAATACAACGAAGCAGTTAGTCCGACACACTACATACAGACTAGGCCGTCTCCGCCCCGTCCTCTTTACAACAAACAGCCTACACTCTTGACGTCAGCGATGAAAATGGGAGGATCCCAGCTAGCAACAGCAACAGACAAGTCAACAGCAGCAACAGCAGGAGCAGGCAGCAACCGCAGCAACAACAGCAGCAAAGCAGCAGCATACATCAGCATCATTAGCAGCATTAGCAACAACAGCAATAAACTCTAGTGACTGTGCAGTTGAGAATAGTTAGTTACTGTCTGCCGCCGAACGACATCAACTTACATATTCTGTTAAGGTCGGTCTAAGATTACATAAAAGTACATGTGACTCAGAATAGATACAACACCAAGTTGAAGGTAGGCTAGGCAGGCAGACAGGCAGTGGCAGACTACAAGAAGATTTCGTGTCAGTAGTTCAGATAAAGATGACGAACACAGGCAGCTATGCCATTAGGAAGGTTGGGTGGGGGTGGGGTGGGTATTAGTGGTGGCGGCGGTGATGGCGGTGGTGTGATAGTGGCGTCAGACAAAACGGAGGATGGAGGTGGGAGAGGAAATGGTCATCTATGGGAAGAATAAACGGAAATTCAGACAAGAGACGTGTGTGTGTGATGGAGGGTGGTGGATAAGCCAGACAGACAGATAGATAGCTGGTACATAGATAGAAAGATAGGTAGACAGTATTGTATAGATAGATAGATAAATAGATAGAATAATAGTAACAGACGATAATGGAAATAGAGACATGAAAAATAAAGAAATAAATAAAATTGAATTAAAATAAAATAAAAATAAATTGTGAGGAAGAAGACAAAAAGAAAGAGTTTGAAGTGCGCTTGGATAGATTAATAAAACTAATAATTATGTAGAATTATTTCTAAATAGATTACAACTTATGTAGACTGACGAAGAGAACTATGTAATTAGGTAAAAGACATAGTTGTAGTTGTTGCTATTGTTGTTGTTGTTGTTGTTGTTGTTGTTGGTGGTGGTGGTGGTGCGTTTTGGAGGTGGAGGTGTCGTCGGCTGTCTGTTATTGTTTGTTGATGTCTACATCTAATCCGAGGGTGATATGTAAATAAATGTATCTATATGTAGATAAAGTATACATATATATATATATATATATATATATATATATATATATATATATGTGTGTGTGTGTGTGTGTGTGTGTGTGTGTGTGTGTGCGTGTGTGTGTATGTGTGTGTGTGTGTATACACACACACATATACACACATTTATGTAAATGTATACTTGTAATAAGAAAGTATGTGAATATATTATACATAAGTTTGTAGAACGTATACGAATACAGATTTTATGTAACTAAACACGCACACACGTACACACTCATCCACATAGTCACACACACACTCGCGCGCGCATATATCATATACATACATACATACGCACACACATGTCATATGTTACTATAATTAATTTTATATATGTTTTATCTCACTCTCTCTCTCTCTATCTATCTATCTGTCTATCTGTCTACCTGTCTCTTTTCCTCTATCTCTTTCTCTCTCTCTCTATATGTATATATGCATAGATATCAGTCTATCATAGATATCATATCATCTCTCTCTCTCTCTCTATATATATATATATATATATATATATATATACAGACACGTATATAGATAGACTTATCCATCCATGTATCCATCCAATCATACATCCATCCATACATCATCCGACTGTGTTGGAGTTCTTCAGTACCTGCCACACCTGTCTACTAATTCTCTCCAGACATCCAACTGTGAGTAACGAGATACAAAATAGCCATAAGTTATGGACAATATTTCTTACTTTATACAAGGCATCGAATTAGCTTGCCCGTAAAGTAGTTTTGTGAGATTGTGCGCGCGAGTGTGTGTGTAGGAATCCCCTGCGTTACAAGGGTAATATGTTCCTGAAACTCTTGTCGTAACGCAAAGTCCCGTACCACGAAATTAATTTTCTCTTTGATATTCATATCTATTTCTTTACTGCCCACAGGAGGTTATACATAGAGGGGACAAACAAGGACAGACAAAGGGATTAAGCCGATTACATCGGCCCCAGTGCGTAACTGGTACTTATTTAATCGAGCCCGAAACGATGAAAAGTAAAGTCGACCTCGGCGGAGTTTGAACTCAGAACCTAATGGCAGACGAAATACCGCTAAGCATTTCGGCCGACGTGCTAACGATTTTGCCAGTTTGCCGCCTTTTGATATTCATATCATAAAGTAAGAATGCGTTTCGACGAAGTTTTTTTTTTCTCGAACAACAACAACAAAAATAAACAGAAAATAATTTCTAAACGTACTATGATATCTATACATAAAAACATTTGAAGAGAAATATATTAGAGAATAGATAAGAAATGTAATATTGTAATAGGGTACGTTCTTGATTATTGTGTGAAGGGGTTGTGGTGAAATGAGAATAACTGGGAGGATGAGGGATACTATCTTCTGTCTTTTAATTAATTCAACATCTGCTTGATACTGATCCAAAATTGTTTGATGTTTATGTTGGAGCACCACTTTGCACAGCTCGATGTAGAACTGAACTTATTCTAAACCACTTTGCGAGAGCCAACTCTTTAGCAATACTCTTTGTAGCAGGACCGGATTAAGACCCAAAGAGGCCTTAAACACTTAAAAGGTTTTGGGGCCCTCAAGTATATGTAAATGGTTCAAAATGTAAACAAAAATAATAATTCAAGATTGTAAACCATAAAATAGATTTTTATTTTTCAAAATGAAACAAAACAGTAAGATGGAAAATAATGTTTTTTTGTTTTTGTATACCTCCATTTTATTTATATTTGACAAGTTTTCTCCTTTATTTTTTCATTTTTTTTTTTTTTGCAAAGTGTTCGATGATATTGTTAAAATTATTTTTACGTAAAACTTCTGCTTCTATGCTGTTGTTGTTAGCGCTCCGTCGCTTACGACGTCGAGGGTTCCAGTTGATACGATCAACGGAACAACCTGCTCGTGAAATTAACGTGCAAGTGGCTGAGTACTCCACAGACACGTGTACCCTTAACGTAGTTCTCAGGGGAGATTCAGCGTGACGTAGAGTGTGACAAGGCTGGCCCTTTGAAATACAGGTGCAACAGAAACAGGAAGTAAGAGTGAGAGAAAGTTGTGGTGGAAGCGTACAGCAGGGTTCGCCACAATCCTCTGCCGGAGCCTCGAGGAGCTTTAGGTGCTTTCGCTCAATAAATACTCACAACGCCCGGTCTGGGAATCGAAACCGCGATCCTATGACCGCGAGTCCGCTGCCCTAACCACTGGACCATTGCGCCTCCACTCTGCTTCTATACTTAGTAGAGATAAGGCATTATGAATATTATTTTAGCAAGTTTAAAGTGATTTCTTTCGTGCCGTAAACCATTTTCATTTCTGTTGTGCCCCCGTCCTTTGATGCCCTAAGCACGTACTTATCTTATTTAATGGGTTAATCCAGCGCTGCTTCGCAGTCAATTTAAGTGGAGTCGGTGGAGTTTCTATATTCTCTTCTCTAAATCCCAGTTTGCTTCTGTTCTAACAACAAAAGTTCCTCATTAGATAAACTTTCTCCTTGGGTCACTAGCTACTCATTTGCATCAGCCTCGTTGACCCTACATCGTTTGCAAGTGACAATAGCTTACCGAATTTGATGTAGACTTTCTGCTTGTGGAAGAAACTTGTAAAGTATCCAGTACAATCTGGCCATTTATTTTCCAAAGCACAAATCAAACTTGAAGGTTTCGTATCATCCTGTGACTCAGCCATGTTATCCACATCATCCATTAAATTGATTTTCTTTTTTAAAATCTCCCTAGTAATTGCTTTCATAGGTTACTTCAAAGTCCTTAGATAACATGATTTGAAATTAATTATCACAACTTGATCTATAGGGTAGGACTTGCATTCTTAGGCATATATTCTACTTTTACATTATCAGAAAGTTCATTTGAGTTCACTAGGTAGCTTAGTGAATCGTCCAAAAAAGAGCAATGCTCTGTTGGAAATATTACCTAGTACTCTACTTTCTACAGAAGGACAAAATGTGTTTGTCAGTCACTCTTCGAAAAAAATTCTTGGTCATCTGTATCGTCCATTTAAATGCCAAATCAGAGGCGAATTAAACTTTGTGTAACTCTTGAAAACCCTTAGATTTTTCAAATGATATACGAGTGGGGACTTTAATTTCATATTACCAGCGGCATTTCATCTCAGAAGAAGCATCAGGTGGCCTTTTTGAAGCTTTAAATTATGATGTTGCTTTTCTTTTCTTGAGAAATAAAAGTCCCAGCAAACGTGAGCTTGCTAAAAAAGGTACCCTTTCATCAACATCCTATCTATTCTCTGGCGTGTAGCCCCATTGAAAAAAAATTTTTTTTTTCAGTTGCAGTATAATTACTAGTAAGCCTGTATCACTACTGGCAGCTTCGCCAGTCATTTTTATGCTGAGCAAATTCAACCGCTTCTTAAACCTTTGAAACCAACCATTACTCGCCAGAAATGGTTTTACATTAGAAGCTTTACTTACTTTTGTCTGCAAATCGTCATACAAACATTTGGCTCAGTTTCTCTCTTCTACTTTTTCTGTCTTCGTAAGCTCCAGTGGTCCTCCGTTTCTCATCAGCTGCCGCCAGATTTTCTATCTGAGAGGATAGAAAACTCTGTTGTTTCTTTTAAATTTCTCTCCTGCCAACTTTTCGCTGAAGAGGAACGCTGTCCGAAACACTGTGCTTTCTACTCCCAACGGTATGTTCCCTGTACTCTCTTTGAGGATTTTACAACACACAACACACACATACACACATACACACATACACGTATATATACATATATATGCTTCTGTAGAGAGGTGGCAATCACCATAGTGTGTGTGTGTGTGTGTGTGTGTGTATTATATATATATGATTGTATATGCGTGTGCATGTGCAGACAGAGTAAAACTATTTCTTGTACGATCAATATAAGTGAAAGAATATATTCGGTCTAGAGCAATAATATAACGATTTACAAGTACAGTTAAAACAAAGAGACACTCAGTAAATAAAATCATACTATTTATAATAGCGTTATATTTCAAAATGGTCTGACAGAAATACAGAACGGACTAAACAGGACAAGAGGAGACAGATGGGATAGAGAGTCGCTGAAGAGGTCACAGGATGTGTAACAGAACATTTCAGACAAAGGACAGAAAAATAAGAATTATAAATCTGAAGTGAAGAACAAGAACAATATAGTGCGTCTGCTTATTTGGCAAGAAAAAATGACCATCCTAAAATATATTAATATCTGTTTCAATACACGATTTCGCATCAGGAATCTGCAAAACAAATACACAAACGTAATATTTATAATAATATCTATGATATATTTCATGTATTCTCAATAGATATATGGCCGTGAAAATATTCCGTAAAGTTCCATTAAGTTATATTGAAACCATTTATCTTCATGGAAGCACAATAAGGGCAACTCAGTTTGAGAGATTTCAGTGTTTTTGTTGTTGTCTATTGGACAGTTCCGGAGGTAAGGCTATAACCATAGCTTTCGTTTGATTGATGTCACTAACATTCTACTTAAAAAGCAGCAGAAAACATATGCAGAGAGGGATTTCCTGAGAAGTGACGTTCTGGAAAACAAGGACGCGGTGTAGCGTTTAGTGTGTGAGGGCCTGAGGGTTGAGTACAGCATAGGTGATGAGAGAAAGGGAGACAAGTATATTCAAAGAGCCAGAGTGGATGTTGTACGTGATGGCAGCCAGCTATGAACAGAGATCGATGTAATAACAGCAGAGAAGGTACATAGAAAAGAAAGCTCGAAATAAAAGAGGAAACAAAACAAAACAGAAACAAAAAAAACATGAATATTACAGGTGCAGGACTAGCTGTGTGATAAGAAGTTTGTTTCCCAACCATACGGTTCCGGTTTCAGTCCTACAACACAAGTACACATTTCAGTTTGGGAAATACCAGAGGAAGAATTAAATGCATTCATTCATTTTTTTTTTCGTTGGAGGTCGGACCAATCAAGAAGCTGTTACCGTAGTAGAGCGAGATATTACGGTGAAGGTTGGGTACAAAGACTTTTGAAGAAATTTAAAGAGTTTGATCTACAGAGTATGGAAATGTTGAACAGGAATAGTTTAACAATATGCTAACTGGAAACACTTGATTTCAATAACACTTTACAATAAGACTATAGAGCTGAGCCCTGGTAACAGTGTTCGAATTCAACGGTCTAATAAACAGCATTCATTTGAATCGTTTGCTCATCATCTTGATAAGCCAGAGTTGCAAATGAAAGCTATTTGTGCAAAGACAATTCCTGCAGTAGACTACAACAGTGATCATCAGCTAGTTATGGAAATATCTGAGTCGAATTGAATAATAGAACAAGAAACATGATGCTAGATAAGTCATTGCTCAAAAGTGACGCTGAAATTCACAGGAATTCAATTGTGGAGGTGAAAAATGTATTTAAATGCGTTGGCAGATGTTCAGGCAACATCGAAAGTAGTCACGTCACAAAATAAAATGAACAGCAGAAGAGAACTGGATGACAGAAGAGATATTATAGCTAATGGGGAAAATAAGAAAATCGGAAAGGAAAAGAAAGGATTACAAAGAAATTGAATTAGTTTATTACAATGGACTGTAATGGGTATAAATGGTGAAGAAGTTCACTAATCACCGACGTGATATCAGGTTCAATTCCCCTGCGTAGCAACCGGGGAAAATGTTTTCTATAATAACCTGGAGTCGGATGAAGCCTCTTGACTAAAATTGGGCGGATGGGAAATGTACAGGTGACGTGGAAATTCGTCGTAGAGGTGATGCGTCGTTCTTTTTTCTTGTGGGGTAGATGTAATCCGTCACCCATTTCAACACCACCACCTGGTTCTTGGGTACCTTAAGTGAGAGTCTTCTCTTGCAAAGATTCTTCCTTCCTCCCTCTAGTCACGGACGCCTTGAAAAAAATGTCATAAGTGCTGCTTTTTTTCTCTTTGACAATGCCATAAAAAATGGGTACCAAAAATAAAGATGACTAAAGAATCAGTGTTATACAATAAACATGTCTAACCAATGGGATATCTACCCATCAATATATATATATGTATATATATATATATATACATGTATGTTTGTATGTCTATGTATACACATACATATACGTGCACACACACACACACACACACACACACACACACACACACACACACACACACACACACACACACATATATATATATATTGATTGATTGATTGATAGCGAAGATAAAGTGTACTGTAAGCTTTCTACTACATTTTAAAGTTTCCCATCTAAACTTTAATTTTAAATATAACCTATATATATATATATATATATATATATATATATATATATATATATATATATATATATAGGTTATATTTAAAATTAAAGTTTAGATGGCAAACTTTAAAATGTAGTAGAAAGCTTACAGTACACTATTTTCTTATACTTAAATATATATATATATATATATATATGTATATATATATATATATTTAAGTATAAGAAAATAAAGAAACCATGTGGCTAGAAACTTGCTAAATGAAGATAGAGAAATACTATAGAAAGAAACTACATCTCACGAGCCAATGAGGGATTAGTAACTAGAAATACCGGTCAAATCTCTCTCAATTGACACCCTTTTGTACAGGTTTCATTGGATAATGTAATTCCACTACCTTTAAATATAGTAATGTGAGTACAACTGGAATGTTTTTTCTCAAATGTGCATATGATTAAAGTTTTTCTAAGGCAGCCACCACCACCACCACCACCACCACCACCACTACGAAATAACAACAACAACAACAGAAACAACACTAGAAACATCAGCAGCAGCAACAAAAGCAACAACTTCAGTAGTAACACAGCTTTCTTGGAGAGGGGATAGATTAGTAAAATTTAGAAGCATGACAGGTACAAAGATAACATGGCCAAGAATATCAAGGATTCCAACAGTAATGAATGAAAAAGTAAGAAACACCGAAACGTGTTCGACAAAGGTAGGAAACAGAACCTGATGACATAACAATAGAGAAATTAAGAGCGCCATAATTGGTAGATGTTAACTGTCGTAGTCTGCTCCTGGAATTGTCCTAGAAATTAAGGAAAAAGGCCCTAAAATAACTACAAAAGACATTTGCAACAATGAAGATGTTCACAGAGATCTTCCAAACACTATATAGAATGCGAATCACATTGTTCAATACGTCTCAAGTATCTCGTGACTACAATTCTCCTGAGAATTATAATGTTGAGGGCAAAAGAGACAGAGTTAAACCTGAAATTTAAGTCCCACATTGCAGATTTGTTGAAGTTAATAATACCACCGACGCCATTTGCATTTTGGGAAAATTAACAGAATTAACAGTAAAAGTAAAAGATAAAAGAAGTTAATGTATGTTTTATCGACTGACTCATAAGGTGATCACGCGTTTATTGGAAGTTCTGTATTTTCTCGTGACTTATCCCCTAAGTCCCATTTAATAAAGTGTAGATTTATTTCATAACATTGATCGTTCAGTTAGGTTACTTTCGTTACTTTTAGTCAGGGAGACGGAACAAAGATGGAACGTTCTGGAACCTTTTCAGGATCTTACTGACTGGTGGAACCAAGGATGGGAGTTTCCTTAAATCAGAAACTTAACCCGAATGTGAGTAACAGAGTGAACTCTGCTAAAAGAAACGAAATGTCATGTGTGGTGCTAAAACAGAATGATGGATTAAGTGTAGCACCCAAGAACAGAAACAATTCTCGGATGAATTTCCTAACAATCTATAGTTTTCGTCCACCCAATTTCAAATAGAAAGTTTTGTCCGACTCTAGGTCATGGTAAAAGACACATGTCCAAAATGCCGTCTATTACATCGCATTGTTATCAATTCACTCAGTTTTTATTAATCCTTTTGTTTTTCTTTTCGATTTTGTATTTTTCTCCATTAGGTTTTATATTTCTTCTGTCGTTTATTGCTGTATTGCTGTTCATTTTGTTTGTGGTATAACTTCTTTCGACGCTCCCTGAACATCTGCCAGCTCGTTGTAATACATTTTTCTCTGCCACACTTTGGCATTCTTGTAAAGTTTAGTATCATTTCTGAGCAATAACCTATCTATCTTCATGTTTCTTGTTCTCTTATTCAATTTGAATCAACTATCTCCATAATTGGTAGATGTTAACTTTCGTAGTCTGTTTCTGAAATTGTCTTAGAAATTAATGAAAAAGGCCAAAGAATAACTACAAACATATTAGGAACAAATTGTTGGAACTAAAAGTTGGCAATGAGATTTCAAGATATAAATACTAAGGCAAGCAACACGAGAAGCTCGCCAAGGACATGTACAATATCCAGGTCTTTTCTGGATATACAATGAGATGTACAGAGGAACTGAAGTTTGAGCTAGGAGAAGCTGCATCAACAATTTTCAACAATTTCCTTCTCGTAGATGATATTCTTTTCGTAGTGGAATATGTGAAAGATCTCCATTCTCTATTAACACGAGTGAAGGAAAGAAGAAACTGGATTTTATCTACGTGTAATCTGTAAGACAATAGCAATACCTATCTCAACAACGATACCAAAATTAAAAGTACAAGAAAATTAAACAATTACTTCGTTTGGAAAATGTTAAGCAAAGATAAAAAGTAAAAATCAGTCCAAAACAATGCTCTAAAATATGAGGAATATAAGCTTGCCTCTAAAATTATGTGAGCGAACATTCGCAAACATATATTTGAGCAAATGCTAAATGTATAAGATTTGACATATGTACAGTTAGAAAACAAACGAAAAGGTCATTGCTGTCAACAAAGTATGAATAGGGAGAAAAAAATCCATCGATAGCAAACAATAACGAATGAGTTACTTTATATTAAGTGAACAATAATAGTTTCTAATTTAGGCACAAAGCCAGCAAGTTTGAAGGGAAGGGTTAGTCGACACAAGGATTCCACTATTTGACTGGTCGAGATTTCAATCGACTCTGGAGAGATGACAGGCAAAGTTGACTTTATTGGTATGAATTTGAACCCAGAATATAAAAAGCCGGAAGACCGTAAGGTATTCTTTTTTCCGACGCTCTAATGATTTTGCCAGATCGCCTCCATTATCAAGAGAATAATGAAATTAGAATTTTTTTTAAATGAAATACCAAAATGACCTGTTGTGACAAGAAAATTCTTGTTGTGAAACAGAGGCTTTATTTTGGATGAACAAGCATATTGAGTGACACCAGAGAAATTGTAGCTTCAGACTGCTTGTTGCTACTGAAGACCACGTGCAGTGGAAGAACAAACATGATCACTTACGTCTGTATAGCTCATAATCATGATGATGGTTAAGCATTATACCGATATATTTCATTGCAAAGGAGGAGAGTGATAGAGAAGACTTGCTTGTATCCATTATCCTCTGTAGCATGTTTTCAATATTTATTGAATTGAATGAAACGAAGTGTTAACTTTGGTGATATTCCTATTGTTGATGACTTCCCAGGTCATCCCTGATCATGTAGATCTGTGAAGAATAGCGTTCCAACCGTGAAGAAATCATCTTTTTGTATAGTTATGGCTACATTGTCAAATGTATCCTTCCGTTTTAAGATTTCAAAAACGTGACTTGAGGGAACTTTGGCTGCTATTTCTAACAGATTAAGCGATCTTATAAAGCAGGCGAAGGGCAGTTTTTAGTATCATTGGTGAATTGCGAGTGCATAACATTGTGTAGGGATATATCTGTGCTAAAAAAATTACAATTAACCTTTAATTCAAAAATTTATAGAGATGAAACTTATATTAAATTGCTGCTTTGTACTTAAAAATTATTCTTTTCAATTTTTTAAATAAGTTTTTCGAAACTTTATCATTTGGTTGTCTGAAAATAGAAATCGGGTTGAGTGAGAGGCATCTCCACCCTCGGCAGAGAGGCTCCTATATCAACTTATTTGTGGGGATATAAATTAAATGTAGAAGCATAGAAATAAATGGTTTTGCATTTAAATCTCACCAGGAAGTCAGGCTTATGTGACAGTGATGGAAAATACCATAAAGTAACTCGGTCACCTCTTTAGCGTCTCTGTGCCATTTCGGTATCGCCATTATGGAAAAGAGTTAGGGAATGAGGTTAGATTGTCTAGATCTAATAATAATTCAGCTTGAAACTACAAATGTAATTAATCTTTGAGTAATTAATTCTGGCATGCATACTCGAGGAATTTTTTATCATAAATATATTTGGAAGTATTGTGGTCTTAAAAAAAAATAATGTTTCTTGTGTGTGTGTCTACGCGCGCGCGTGAGTTATACACATTTCAGCTTCTGGCTACGTAGATAATTTCGTATTTAACAACTTACTTATTAAATTATAATCATGAATGAGGCTTTATTAAAATCTCTCAAATTTACAGAATTCTGGTAAGTGTCGTTCTTACATGAATTTTGAGTTACAATTAATAGAAATTACAATTTTCTTCTTTCACTTCGAATTGCAAGATAGTTAAAAAAAAAAAAAAAAAGGTTACTCTTTGTTTCTGAACGGGTTTGAACTAATTTAAGTAACTGAGCTAGTTCAAAGTAGCTAAGTTATTTTAAAACTATTTCAACATTAGCAAATGATTTATAAGCAGTACCGCCATAATGGTTTGCATTATTAATTATATAGACTTTTTTTTTTTTTTTTCATTATATAGGATAAAAATGGCAAGCTGTCTGAAACGTTAGCGCGCCAGACAAAAATTCTTAACGGCATACTTCCAGTTTCATGTTTTCATCCTTTCGAGTGGAGCTATAAAATGAAGTACTAGCTAAGTACTAGGGCCGATGTAGTCGATTAATCCCTCCCGATCCCCTGGAATTGCTGTTCTTGTACCAAAATTTGAGACCAACCATTATTTAGGGGAAATATATGGACCATTGGTTCGTAACTATAGACGAAGAATAACGCCACCCTTCAGCGAGTGCGGGTATTTCAAGGGAATCGTGCTTTTTTTTTTTTTTTGTCAGAAACATGATTAATCCAAATATAATGCTTATAATTTTGACAAATTTCCAACAATCTTTTACGGGGTTAAAACATGAAAAAGGTGATTATGCCATAGAATAAGGGAAGGACAGAATTTTATCAGTGATAGAACAAAATGATTATAGTGTCTTTAAACTGAAGTATTGTTACTATTGATAGATTTTTCCTGCTTCACACCTGGCTGGGAAACAGTTCAACATAGGCGCAGGTGCGGCTGTGAGGTAAGAAGTTTGCTTAACCCTACCATCACATGGTTCCGGGTTCAGTCCCACTGTGTAAAACCTTGAGTAAGTGTCTGCTACTATAGCCTCTGGTCGACCACAGCCTTGTGAGTGGATTTGGTTGACGGAAACTGAAGGAAACCTGTCGTATACATGTGTGTGTGTGTGTGTGTGTCTATGTACGTGTGTGTTTAGAGAGTGGGTGAATATTCTTTATTTGTGGATTAACAAACCTGCCAGTGGAGGTGCAATGGCCCAGTAGTTAGGGCAGCGGACTCCAGGTCATAGGATCGCGGTTTCGATTCCCAGACCGGGCGTTGTGAGTGTTTATTGAGTGAAAACACCTTAAGCTCCACGAGGCTCCGGCAGGGGATGGTGGCGAACCCTGCTGTACTCTTTCACCACAACTGTTTCTGTTGTGCCTGTAATTCAAAGGGTCAGCCTTGTCACACTGTATCACGCTGAATATCCCCGAGAACTACGTTAAGGGTACACGTGTCTGTGGAGTGCTCAGCCACTTGCACGTTAATTTCACGAGCTGGCTGTTCCGTTGATCGGATCAACTGGAACCCTCGTCGTCGTAAGCGACGGAGTGCAAACAACAACAACATGTGTGTGTATGTCTTGTGTCTGCGTTTGTCCCCCACCACCGCTTGTGAATCGGTGTTGGTTTGTTTCCGTCCACGTAACTTAGTGTGTTGACAAAAGAGACCGATAGAAAAAGTACTAGGGGTCGATTCATTCGACTACAAATTCTTCAAAGTGGTGCCCCAACGTGGCCGCACTCCAATGACTTAAACAAGTAAAAGATAAAAGAAAGAAAATACAGGGCAACTGTTAGAACGAAAATAGCAAAGTAAATAACAATGGAAAAAAAAGGCATCGAGGGGCAATGCATACTCTGTGCGTAGATAATTTTTTTTCGCAGATTACAGTGTGATTTACAATGTGTTGCTTACCCATGCTTTTTAATTGAACTGAATTAAGCTTTGTAAGTACTTCACTAAAAGCGGATTAGAAACCTAAGAACGGTGAAATTAAAAGAAACCAACTCATAAATAAACGAGACCCTCGAATCCATCACTGTACGCGCGCGTGTACACACACACAGTGTCACCTATCTATGTAGGTATTTATGTATATTTGAAGTTAAACCAAATTTTCATCATTTCGTGCCACTCACCCAATGAGTATTTCTGCCAAATTTGATGAAAATCCGTTCAGCCGTTTCCCAGTAATTTTGCAAACATAGACGCAGGAGTGGCTGTGTGGTAAGTAGCTTGCTTACCAACCACATGGTTCCGGGTTCAGTCTCACTGCGTGGCACCTTGGGCAAGTGTCTTCTACTGTAGCCTCGGGCCGACCAAAGCCCTGTGAGTGAATTTGGTAGACGGAAACTGAAAGAAGCCCGTCGTATATATGTATAGATATATGTATGTGTATCTGTGTTTGTCCCCCCAACATCGCTTGACAACCGATGCTGGTGTGTTTACGTCCCTGTAATTTAGCGGTTCGGCAAAAGAAACCGATAGAATAAGTACTAGGCTTACAAAGAATAAGTCGATTTGCTCGACTAAAGGCGGTGCTCCAGCATGGCCGCAGTCAAATGACTGAAACAAGTAAAAGAGTAAAGAGTAAAGAGTACAAACAGACAAAGACGAGCGACTACAATACCCTGCTTTCGTTTACGCGCGCAGGGTAAATATTGAAGTTAAATATCTACCCTGATAATTTTTAAGTTAGCAAAATCTCATCAAGCACTAGGCTACCATTAACTCAGTTTTCAGTCATGGCTGTGTGATTAAAAAGTTCACTTTGCAACGTGGTGTTGTGTTCAGTCCCACTGCGTGGTACTTTGAATGGGTGTCTTCTACTATTGACCCCAAGTCGACCATTGACTTTGTGAGAGAATTTGGTTGACGGAAACTGTGTATAAAAGAATTTAAATATTTTGTATAAAGTAGAAGTAAAGGGTAAAGATCCCCATCGGATTGGATCTAGAAAGTTCCCCTCCGCGGCACAAGTCTAGACAAGTTTGATTATAGAAGACCAGCAGGTAACAACCATGCATACCAGCCTCCTCTCACCACGCTACCAATGCTATCCAAGGGAAAGGCAAAGACCAATACAGCTTGGCACCAGTGACGTCGCAATGTGAAATGAAGTGTCTTGCTCAAGAACACAACACACAGCCAGTCCAGTCCGGGAATCGAACTCACTACCTCATGATTGTGAGTCCGATGCTCTAACCACTGAGCTCTGCACCTTCAGTAGAAATGTAACCAATTTATTGCAGATAAATTTGAACAAAATATTATATGGACTTCCTCCACTTCAAGGGCCATATGGACCCCAATTAAGAACCACTGGTATAGATAATAAACAGCTGCGCAAAATTAGTTTATGTTTGATCTTCGTGTTTTGCTTTTTTGCAAGACATGTGAAGGAGCGTTTGGAGAATGCCATTCCAAGACAAGAGAAACTGAGTTACTAAAGATTGAGAACTACTGTTGCCTTGACTTTCAAACAAGTGAATATCGCAAAACGCTTAGTTAGGCGTCCTATTGCTATTGTTAAATCCCTGGCCTTGAAAATGTAGATATTTTATAGGCGCAGGAGTGGCTGTGTGGTAAGTAGCTTGCTTACCAGCCACATGGTTCCGGGTTCAGTCCCACTGCGTGGCACCTTGGGCAAGTGCCTTCTACTATAGCCTCGGGCTGACCAAAACCTTGTGAGTGGATTGGCAGACGGAAACCGAAAGAATCCCGTCGTATATATGTATATATATATATATATATATATATATATGTGTGTGTGTGTGTGTGTGTGTGTGTATGTGTTTGTGTGTCTGTGTTTGTCCCCCCAACATCGCTTGACAACCGATGCTGGTGTGCTTACGTCCCCGTAACTTAGCGGTTCGGCAAAAGAGACCGATAGAGTAAGAACTAGGCTTACAAAGAATAAGTCCTGGGGTCGATTTGCTCGACTAAAGGCGGTGCTCCAGCATGGCCGCAGTCAAATGACTGAAACAAGTAGAAGAGTAAATGAGT
>NC_142928.1:138952282-138959782 GCF_046866305.1 Octopus bimaculoides
CCAGAACCATGTGGATGGTAAGCAAGCTACTTACCACAAAGCCACTCCTGAATATATATATTCTTTTACTTGCTTCAGCCATTTGACTGCGGCCATGCTCGAGCACCGCCTTGAAGGGTTTGCTTGCAGTCAAATGAATCGAACCGCTAGACTTTGGGGGAATAAACACACCAACACGGGCTGTGAGGCAGCGACAGGCTTCTGTCAGTTTCCTTCTCCCAAATCCACTCACACGATTTTGGTCTGCCTGAGGCTTATAGTAGAAGACTCATGCCCAAGGTGGCACGCAGTGGTACTGAACCTGGAACCTGGCTGGGAAACAAGCTTCTTACCACGCTACGCCTGCAATTATATATATATATATATATATATATATATATATATATATATATATATATATATATATATATATATATATACATATATATATATATACATATATATATATATACATATATATATATATACATATATATATATATATATATATATATATATATATATATATATATATATATATATATATATATACATACATACATACATACATGCATACATACATAATACATACATACAATCGCGCCCCAAGTAATTCAGTATGGCTGCGCTTTGTGTTACCGCCTAACGCGAAAGTCATGGAGGCCGGTGAGAGGTGACAAGAATGATGGAGGGAGGGAGTCTGATTTCTCTCTCAAAATAGGTGAGAAATGAAATATTCCACATCAATATTGAAGGGATTAGATGTCCTTGCATCGTTGGTGACGGCAGTAGAGATTGCAGCAGCTGCAATTTTTTTTACTGCAGTTGCAAATGCGTTGATATGCACAGCAGCCAGAACAGCAGTTGTAACAATTAGGGAGCGCTTTAACTAGTCGTTCAACCTGCTAGAAGTAACAGCTAAATCGCTTTATACTTATTTCCTTGTACCTTTTTGTATTCCTCTACTCTCTTAAAATAAACAGTAAGACATTGGATCATGTAGACTTCCTTTATCTTGCATCTTTTCTTGTTCCAGTCAGTGAACTGCGGCCACGCTGGGGCATTGCCTTAAAGGGTCTAGTTGAACAAATCACTCACAATACTCGTTTTCTTTTAAAGTTTCGTACTTATTTTATCGGCCTCTTTTGCTGAACCACAAGGCTATGGGGACGTAAAGAAACCAACACCAGTTTCAAGCAGTGGTGCGGGGAAACAAACACACGCTCAAAGACACACACACACACACACACACACACACACATACACACATTCATATATATGTGTGTGTATGTGTGTGCGCACACTTGTATGTATGCATAAGGCAGGCTTCCACATAGTTTCCGTCCCAAATATTTACTCATGTGTCATTGTCAGTTTGGGGTAATAGTATAAGAAAATAGCCCAAAGTGTTGTGAAGTGGAACTAAACCTGAAACCACATGATTGCAAAGCGACCTTCTTAATCACGCTGTTGTTGTTTGTTCCTTCTCGAGCTATGCCTGGCTCATAAGGGCCGGTGGTTTCCCTATTTCATTGGTGTATAGGTCCCCCACCTGGACGGGACGCCGGTCCGTCGCAGGTGAGCTGCTAGATGCAGGAGGAAAGAGTGAGAGAAAGTTGTGGCGAAGGAGTCAGCAAAAGTTCGCCATTACCTTCTGCCGGAGCCGCGTGGAGCTTAGGTGTTTCGCTCATAAACACACACATCGTTCGGTCTGAGATTCGAACCCGCAATCCCTCGATTGCGAGTCCGCTGCTCTAACGACTAGGCCATGCGCCTCCACTTAATCACACTGCTTGTGCCTATATAAACAAAGTGTAGCCTTACAATAGATGTGGTGGTTATGTTTGGAATGCTTTTGAGCTTAGAATTGCTCGATAAGAGCTGACCTGGGCCTATACAATAAGAACAACAACAGTATACGAGTCCACGGGGAAGCCACTTCACTGTTGTTCAATTCATACCGTGCCGTTTTAAGTTAAGAAGGAATATATTAGATAACTAGCAGAAATACCCGGCTTTGCCCGGGTTAAAGAGAATAATGAAATCTAAAAACGCCGTCTAGACTACGCAACCCTCAACTGTTAGTAGCTACGATACCATATTTCTACATTAATAACTCTCCAATCCATGCCAGCATGGAACATAAACATTAAGTGGAATGCCAGTCTCTCATCTAGGAGGGCCTTGAAATCAATGTTACCAACTGGGGACTATGTGTGTCGTAGTGATAATAAAAAGACCCAAAGGAGGTCTGCAACGAAATAATTTTACTCAACACTTTGTAAGTGAATCAGTGGAGGCAAAGATGCGTCTCATTTACTTGACAATTTATGCACCACATTGCAGAAATCACAATGAAAGTATATCTGAAAGGGTAGTCTTACACTGTTGTACCGTTGAATTACAAATAATGCTCATCTGTTATGTTCGGGTTAAAATTTCATCAACATCAAAAATATATGAATTTTCATGGGAGTTATGGCCGTTCTACATAGAATATAATTTCCAAATTTCATAAAGATCCGTTCAGTACTTTTGACGTAGTTTTGGATAAGAAAACAAATGACTAATGTGTGTGTTTGTGTGCATGTGTTTGTGTGTGATGGGTGTATATATGTATAGATATCTGTATGCATGTATATATATGTATATATGTGTACATATTACATGTACATCTATATATATATACATCTACACGTGTGTATACATATACATGTATGCATATAGATCTACATCTATATATCTATATCTATGCATATACGTGTACATATACATGTATATGTATACATATACATCTCTTTCTCTCTCTTTCTCTCTTTCTCTCTTTCTCTCTTTCTCTCTCTCTGAAAGTATCGAAATGTGATTGTTTCAGTTAGTGGAATAACGTGTACATATACATCTATATGTATACATATACATCTATATGTATACATATACATCTCTCTCTCTCTCTCTCTCTTTCTCTCTTTCTCTCTTTCTCTCTTTCTCTCTCTCTCTGAAAGTATCTGTCATTACAGTATCGAAATGTGATTGTTTCAGTTAGTGGAATAGTTTCATTTTTAAAGTGAAAGTATTTGACATGAGTGTTTTTGTTTCACTTTTGACACGTAATACTTAAATAGTGGAGGAGATATGTTGCTGTGGGCTCGAACTCTGGAAGAAGTTTAAATTTTTTTTTTTTGACTAAAACGCAACCGGAACCCTAAGTAAGGCATCTGTAAAATTTGAATGAAATTGGTTGCGTAGTTCTCGAGTTTTAGGGATTCACACAGACAGACAGACAGACAGACAGACAGACACACATTCTCATTTTTATATATATAGATGTAGACCTAAAGACCCTTTAAAAAAGTGTACAGGATGATCACAGTTGGAATACCTTTGATTATAGTTTTGTGGTGTCAAGGTTGACATATGGTCAAACAGTATTAACCACAACACGGCTACAGAAATGACAGCAACTTCACACTGCCATTGCTACTCGCAGTAACAACAGCAGCAGCAACAGCAACAAGAACAAGCCGTCAACACTAATAGCATTACAAGCGACCCGTACTGGGTGGTCGTCATGCTAGAAATAGCACTGTATCATCTTAGAAAAGTGAAGGACATACTAGGTAATGTAGACCCAGATGCACTCCATCGCTTACGACGACGAGGGTTCCAGTTGATCTGATCAACGAAACAGCCTGCTCGTGAAATTAACGTACAAGTGGCTGAGCACTCCACAGACACGTGTACCCTTAACGTAGTTCTCGGGGATATTCAGCGTGACACAGTGTGACAAGGCTGACCCTTTGAATTACAGGCACAACAGAAACTGGAAGTAAGAGTGAGAGAAAGTTGTGGTGAAAGAGTACAGCAGGGTTCGCCACCATCCCCTGCCGGAGCCTCGTGGAGCTTTAGGTGTTTTCGCTCAATAAACGCTCACAACGCCCGGTCTGGGAATCGAAGCCGCGATCCTATGACCGCGAGTCCGCTGCCCTAACCACTGGGCCATTGCGCCTCCACTAGATCCAGATGCACTATGTTGGAAAATAAGACAGTGTAGTCAAGACTGGAACGCCTTTTGTCAGAGGATCTGAACAATGTGAACAACAACATCACCAGGACCCCTGTCTCTGACTCCAATTGTCGGAATAGAAGTTTTTATACGCAAGTTTTGGACATGTTCAGTAACAATTCTTTCCAATTCTAGCACAAGACCAGCAATTTAGATGGGAGGGGGAAATCGATTGTATCGATCCCAGGACATGACTAGGTCGAGGCACGTGGCTTAGTGGTTAAGGTGTTGGACTCATAATCGTAAGATTGTAGTTTCGATTCCTGGACCGGGCGACGCGTTGTGCTCTTGAGTAAAACACTTCCTTTCACTTTGCTCCAGTCCACTCTGCTGGTAAACATGAGTAACCCTGTGACTAATCGAGGTCCCGTTCAAGGAGGAAATACATGCGCCACGGAAACCGAGAAACCGGTCTTATCAGTTTATATGACTCAAGAAGGCTCTGCGTAGAAACGAGTCAGCCAGCTCGTCGCCGTTATATTCAGCAATAATAAACATCTTTCGGCCTTCAGATCAATATTGGTCTGAAAAGAAATATTTTTGGTTCCTTTCTCATTCAACTTCCTTCTGACTTGAATCGCTTCATATGGGGTATGTGAAGCTTTGCATTATTCTCTCACTTTTTGATTTTTGATTACTCTTTTATTTTTGATTACATTTCATAATAATGTATTTGATATTCTTTGCCTTTTGGGTTGATCCGTTATTGCTATACGCGGCGACGAATTGGTTAAGTGGTTAGACCGTCGGAAAGATTGCCTTATGGAATTCGTTTTGGATTTCTGTGATCAAATCCCACCAATGTGAGCTTTACTTTTTATTCTTGCAGAATCGATAAATAACGTACCAGACCTGTAAAACATTCGATTCTTTTTCTTTCTTCCTTTCATTCTTTCTTTACACGGATTCCACCGGCTCTAAAAAGGCCAAAGACACGTCGAGTATGGCGACGAAACTCAACTCGAACTTCGTCAGAAGCTAAGGACCCAAAGCAAGACCCGATAGTTATCCTTAGCGGTTATGTTTTCAGCTCATGGTTTCCCTCATTTACTCTCGTTTTTCTGCATATTTCTTGAAACAATTTTCCAAATTTTCTATTTCGTAAACAGTTTTATTTTATAAATTTCATAATAATTTGTGTGAGGCCCAGCCGTCCGAAGAAGAAGCCACTCTTTCCTTAGATGCATAGTAAATACAGCATGTTTAGCTTAAACTTAAAATGATATCTTATATATCCTGTCATATGTAGCCTTGTTTTCCTGCCTATGTTTCTTAGCTTACTTAATTTTAAATTCATCACATTTAAACCGTATCTAATTACTGAGATAACATCTAATGTATTATTAATTATTAGTTTGCTTACGTTTTTTTTAAACATTTGCATTTAGTCTGGTTTCCGACATTATTATGAGTCATTTATAATATATCAGTTTTTCATCTTTCTACTCTCTATTTTACCTACTTCATTTTGTCATAAGTATCCTTAGTACATTGATTTATAATCTTGATGTCTCTGTCTTCGTGCTTTTTCTTTAAGCCAGGTGACTTTGGTATATTTCTCAAGTTCTATGTTTATGCAAAGGGTTTCACTGAATTGTTAAGCTGTTCTGTATCAGGCTTCCAGTTGGCTGTCGTTGTTTGCATTGAGACATCATAGATATGGTATATTCGATGAGCTTTCACAGTAGAAAGAACAGCAGTTGTAACAACTAGGAAGTCTTTTAACTGGTCGTTCAACCTGCTAGAAATAACAGCTAAATGTCCTCGTATTCATTTCGTTGTACGTATTCCTCTACCCTCTTAAAATAAACAATAAGAGATTGGATCATGAATACTTCCTTCATCACATCTTTTACTTGTTCCAGTCTTCCCAATTTCACTCGTATGGCGCTTGGATAACTCTGAGAACATAGTGGAAGATACTGATCTATTGTAAACGTGGTTGTTAGTAGTCCCGTGTGTTCTGTTAGAAATGTTAGTACGAGATAATAAAGAAAGTGAGGGGACAACGATTAAGCCTGAAAACTTCCCCATATTATAGAGACTTAGATTCTGTTTATATTCTCTTTGCTATTATTACATTGCTATACACTTTTCTTGGCGTTCGTGACGTAACGTAGAGCGGGACATAGTGTTCAGGGTAGTGGATTCACGATCGTAAGATTGTGATTTCGAGTGAAACACTTCATTTCACGTTGCTCCAGTCCACTCAGCTGGCAAAAATGAGTAATCCTACGACGGACTGGCGTCCCGTCCAGGTGGGGAATATATACGCCATGGAAACCGGCCCTTATGAATCTATTATAACACGAAAAAGAACGTCACTTCCTTTTCTTTTTACTTACCGATATAACTGCTTAAAATTGCCGCCATTGCATTTTTTTTTAAATGGCTGCAATATCTAAGTCACTAGGGTCTTACAAGATATAGCTTCCAATCTCTAAGATACTAGGGTCTACTACTAGTTAATTAATTCTATGTTTAAATTGTTGTTGTTCTGTTGTATTTTGTTAATGCAAAGTTTGATCCTAACATTCGTATGTTTCCCTGGGTAAGTTTTATATGTTTTTCCTGGTATTTGAAGATGAGGTCAGAGAGTATATGTGTCAATGCTTTGTTATTAAACAGCTGATCGGCCTACGGTTGTTGCTGACAAACAGCTGATCGGCTTATAGTTGTTGCGTAACGCAAGGTCAGCCTTGAGCGAGCAGACAGATCTGTTGGTTAAAGAACATCATATTAATCGGTCTATAGTTTTTGAGTCAGTGGTGTACACACACACACACACACACACACACACACACACACACACACACATTTGTATGAAAGTAATCGTATGTTGTAATAGTCAGTCCGATGTTATTCATAGTCAACCTAGCAGGCTATCGACAGCCTTTACAAGGGTCTTTTGTGCAGTTAAAAGATATTTCAGCCAAACGTTTGACTTGCTGTCTGTCCATTACATGCATTTTTCAATTATTATTATTATTTTCTGTATAATGTTGAAGTAACTTTCTCATTTGATATATCTCACCAGGCTTGCTTTTGTCGAGGAGTCTCCTTTGTAATTCATTCTGCCCCTTTGTTGTGACTGACAGCTTTCTCATAAGTCTATCCAATATTTTCTCTATTTCTAGATTCGTAAGTGATACTTTCTCTGACTTACTTAATCTTCTATATAATGCACTGAGTTTCTCTAAAATGTTTTGTATTTAAAGAAACATTCTCTTATTTCTCTTTTTTTCCCTCTTTCTAAATATATATATTTAAACATTCGAGTTCTCTAAATATTCTAGGTTTCTTTATTTTAGTTTTCGAGTTTTCTGACGAATTTTTTTCTTTCTCTCTACCTCTCTTTACATTTTTCTTTTATAATATTGCTGTTATAGCTTGGTGAGAGAAGTGCTCACTTATCCACCCATTATTCTTTACTACTATTACAGAAACTGACTGGGTAA